>NC_080164.1:129297444-129435882 GCF_950295315.1 Erinaceus europaeus | reverse complement strand
AAAAGAACGGCAAGGGGCTTTGCAAGGTATCTCCAAGCACTTGAGGGACCTCAAGCTGGAATTCGGCCACCCAGCGGGCTCACCGACTCCGTGCTTTTGGGGAGCCCGAGTTCTGTCAAGGGCAGAGGAGGGATGCAGCTTCGCTCCGATGGAGAGCTCTAGACGTGGAGCCTCCCAGGAGGCGCTCAGCTAGCTGCCTGGGGTGGCCTGACGGAAGCCAGGCTCAGAAGGATACACGCTGGGGAGAGGGGCCTCAGCTCCCCACGGACCCCAACTTGGGGTGAGCAAGCTGCAGCGAAGGCGCCTCGGACCTCGGAAAGCGCTGGACAGGCACCTCCTGGCAATTGAACCCCAGATCCCAGACCCGGAAGAGTTGGGGTGCAGGTGGGAGGGAAGAAGCCAGGTAACTGGACTCGGGCTGCTCTGTCCACACTGCCTGGAGCTTTCCGTCTAGTCCGCGAGGGAATCTCGACTTGGCGGGAGGGGGGAGCTCAGGCGGGCTGGGGAGGTGGTGAGTGAGAGCACAGATGGTTACAGAGGTGGTCCAGCCAGCCATGAGCGAGTCCTGGGTGTCGCCGGCCATCTCCGGGCGGATGGGCGCTGAGCTGCTTAGAGGCTCTGCCTGGCCAGGGTAATGGATCATCCAGGTCCCCTGGAGCAGTCGCACATTTTTGCAGGGATTCTCGGGGTTCCCTCCGGAGGCACACCCTCTATTCCTAAGAGAAGCTTTGAGTGTCCGGGAAAGATACACACCCTTTGCCCCACCCACACCCCCGCGGGGAGGAACCACTGGAGGCGAACTTGGGGTGGAGTGCTTGGCCGCCTGGGATCCCGCAGAGTGGAGCCAGGGAGGAGGCCGGAGGCAACCTCGTTTCTCCTCTAGAGTTGAGGCAAGGTAAGTGGGCTGGGGGTTGGCAAAGGCCGCTGTACAACGAAAAGGTGTGGATTGTGTTAGTCTAACCCCCTCGCTAGTCTGAGACCCTGGCGTGTCTGTTGGTATGTGTGTGTGTGTGTGGGGGGGGTAAGTGACCAGGTTCTGAGCGCCCCTCCTGGCCTGCATCTGAGGTCCCAGGAGGTAAAGGGAGGATTTTGCAGGGAAGAAACAAAAAATGTGAGCAGAATTTCCCACTAAGTGCATGCTCTGCTTCCCCCGCCCCCAGCCCTGGTCTACACCTCACAGAAGTCCAGAGTCCTGAAGCAACTGAGCCAAGGTGTCAGGATAAAGCCTACACTTTTTAAAATAAAAAAGAAGCAGGCTTGCAAAATCCTCATATGTTGGGGGGTGGGATTCTCCCTGCATTTCCAGGCTGACAACTGACTTTCCAAAGAAAGCCTTTCAAAGTGCAGTTATCTTTCATTGTAACATATCATTTCTCCTAAGTGTGCCTGCATTTAGACATAAGTTGATGGACAACTCATATAATGACCAAAACTCCATGCTAAGGGTCTTCACATGTCTGTATGGAAGAATCTGCAGCAGTATTTAGCTACCAATTGTTTAATGACTGATTGCTCCATTCATTGTTTCCTCTTTCTCTCCCTCTTTCACTCTCCACAGCTTCATCTCAATCACTTTTTTCCCAGTGGGAAATTGTCAGAAGAACTGCTCCAGACAAATAGCAGGTTCAAGAACAGTGGGCAGGCACTTGAGTAAATTTGGAGAAAAAAGAAAGGCAGGAAGGGCACAGCTGTAAATATCAGTAAGTTAGCCTTAGTGTGTGTGTGGTGGTGGGGGGGGGGGGACAAGGTAGCCTTTCTGAACCTAATTTCACTCAATTGATTAAAAGAGTACTCCCTAGAGACTTCCTTTGCTTTATAGGATTTCTGCTTTTGCTCCATGCAAGCCACTAAATGTATAGACAGCTTGCAGGCCCCCATCCCAGGCAAATGGCTCAGTGGAAGATCACAAGACTTGCATGCCCAAGGTCCCAGATTCAATCCCCTAGAATTTCAGATGCTGGAGTGATACTCTGACCCATGTTTGTGAGAGAAATGTAACAAATCTTACTATATAGCCATACAGATAGGTAGATAGATAGACAGATACTGAAGAACACATTGCAGAGTGTAGACATTTAGAAGACCTCAAAATCTAAATGACCTTTTTTTTTTTTCCTTTCTCCTGTCCTTTCTTTACTTAAATATAGAGAACTTAGACTTTGTCTCCTTTGAAATACTGACACTAGATTCCAGTATTATAAAATAAACAGTGTTTCTGAGTGGTCCGGGAGGTGGTGCAGTGATAAAGCTTTGGACCCTCAAGTACGAGGTTCTGAGTTTGATCCCCATCAGCACATGTGCCAGAGTGATGTCTGGTTCTTTCTTTCTTATAAATAAATAAATTTTTTTAAAAAAGTTTCTGGTATTTAAGTTGGAGTGGAGGAGCTTCCAAATTCTATGCTAGAAAATATCAATAGTTAAGACACTGCATCAAAAAAGGGAAAGACAAATTGGGAATCTGACAATCAGATGATATTTCTTCTCAGTTTCACATTTCTCCTACTAACTGGATTTCCAGTTTAAAAAAATACTTACTTAAAATAATCTATAAAAAACCCAACCAACTCTTTGTCTTATGGATTAAGTGACTGAGATGACAAAACCCACACAAATGTGTAGACTAAACTTAAAATGTCTAGTTAGAGAGCTTTTCTGTACTTTGTGGCATACAGTTTTGCTTTTGTAATATAAATTATCTAATTGACAATCATTAATAGGCGGTAAAGAGAATCTATAATTTTATTCCTCTAGAAATTTATAGGCTACAATGGTACATAAACTAATTTGAAATTACTGCATTATTCCTTACTGGAATTCATTAGTTCCTAACAATGTGTTGAATGTTTATTTAGTGTCAGACAGTATAAAAACACATTCCAGTCAACAATTTTTTTATCTAATTCACATGGAACAATGAGTTTATGTATATATTTGGAGCTCTTTGCCCTGAGATTTTATTTCCAATTAAGTGATTTGAAGAATTCCAATGAAAAGTGAGTATGTTCTCCTTAGCAAGGCTTCTTGCAGTTCTGGTAAAGATAACATCTGTAGACAACTGCAGTATTGTTTAGGAAGAGAAGACTGGAGAGAGATTAATGAAAGATCCCCCAAGTGGTGCCTTTTATGACCTAAGTGAGAGGGAGGAGAAACAGAGCTAAGCAGTGAGAGAGGAAATCTGATTGTTAGAGAGTGTTAGAGTGGAAATGCTGTTTCTCTTTCTAGGATAAAGAAGCAGCTTAACTTCTGTTTTAGGAGGCATGTGAAGCCCCTAAGAGTGAGTCACATTGAAACATACATTGCTTTTCTTCCTTTCCCTCCCTTTCTTTCTGGGTCCTGTTTCATTCCCTGCTAAGCCTATTTCCAAAGCAAGACATCATCAAGGGCTTAATTGCCTATACATACATATATACACATATGAAAAATACACTGGAAAACAGGAGGGTGCCACTGTAGTAGAGAAGCAGACAGGGAAGAATTTCCTATGCTTATTAATTCCCCACAGGGAAGTGTCTGGAAGGGACAGTTAATGCTGGAGGAGGCAGAAAAAGGAGCTTTGAATGGCTTAGCCTAACCATCAAGAATGAAACACTTTCTTAGTGATAAATTTGACTACTTATACACAAAAGAGAAGCAGAAATGTATAATGTGTTATAGGTGAATAGGGAAACATCAGTGACAAAATGCACTGCAGAGAGTTGTCAGCTCATCTTTTTTTTTTTTTTTTTTCCTCTCCATCTTCAGGAGAAAGATACTTGATAGGTTTGGAAAAAAGAAAAAGAAAATGTCTTCTTCATTTGAATATTTTGTTGTATCTTGACATTTGGGTAAATCAAGAAGAGTCCAACTTACTGAACTGGATAAAGCTTATCTCTTTTTCTATGAGGGAGAGTTTGGTTTTTAATAGTGAACTTGGCAATCTGAGTTTGGGTCTGCTCCTCACCCTCCATAGTATAGTTGGTTCACTGGTGATAAGAGTGGATGCTTCTGGGGCTGGTCCTGGGAAAGACAGAGACACAAGGGGATTTGTACTTTGAAGGGAGGGCTCCAATTTGCCAGTTATCCATAATTTTCTCTCCTTTGCTTTTCTTTCTGTCTCTTAATCAATGGGAGCTATTTTAAATGCTACTGCTACTGCTGTTATGCATATAACCTACATTACTCAAGTTTGGAACCTTCTCTCTGAAGTGTCCCAAGTTCTATTTGCCCTTCTATGGCAGTTCAGCTGTGAACTGGACTGTCTTTTGTCCTCTTCTTCTGGGTTGGGGTTGTAGTCAACTGACTTGGTCATTTTCAAATGGCATTTATGGGGGCTAAAAAATAAAGAGGTGGCACTGAAGGCAGCTATCCTGGACCTAAAAGTAATGCTTCATGCTCATCTGTGCAACTGTCACCAATAAACCAGATTCAACATCCTGTGCCCTTGCCCTTAGGTTCTCTTAACTTGTAAGCCCCTTCTCAGAAGATGAGTATCTAGACAGCGAGCAAGGAATAGTCTAATTTGAGGGGTGGGTTCCATGGGTAACAAAGTCTTTCAAGTCTCAAACACCACAGCTCTTTATCAGATCTCAGTAGGAGGTGTGGGGTGGGAAGAAGGTTTTGTAGGTAGGAACACAGCCACTCAGCCTACTTACCCTATGGGCCAAATTCCCCAGGCAAACTAGAGTCCAAATGAGGTTTCACCAGACTTAAACAGGTTGAGGTATGAGATTTCAAGAAGACTGACTCTAGGCCTTTGGATGTTACCAAGGTGAGAGCCTCTACATTAAATTTCTTTGCACAAGAAGGAAAGGCCAATGTTCAGTGCCTGAGAGCTAATCATTTCTGTTTCTATGTGTACTCTATGAGTACTGATAGATACACAATAAGTACATACTGTGCCCTTGCACCCAGGTGCAAGGTATGGTCTTGGACTGTAGATTTAGTTTCTGGGGATAAACAGATAATGTCGTTTTTCTCTCTGGAAAAGAGGCAGAGAACACACATGCTCAAGACTTCTAGTTTGGAACCTATCTCTGGCATACTACCCTGATGTTTAAAGAGAGACATCTGATTTCCTCCAATGAGAAGTCAGGAAGAAAAAGGAGGAGGAGGAGAGGAAAAGTGAAGAAGAGAAAAGAAGTAAAAAACAAAGGAAAAGAGGGTAAGAATTTGGGGTACAGTATAAGTATCACTTAGCAAAAGCAATAGTGCTGATTGACATTGCTATGTTAGAACCTTGAAAATACAACTGAATTTCTTTCTGACTATTCGCTCATATTCAGACTGTTCCTTTGCTTTTATTATAAATTGAGTTAAGTGTAGGAAAACCATATTTCATGATTTCAGTTCAAATGAACTGCATGTTTTTCTTGATTTAATCCAAGGTAATTAATTTAGTGTCAGTAGAGGCATGTCTTCCCAAACATATGGAAAGCCTCTAGCTTTTAGCAGATTTTTATAAGTGCTTACAGACTCCCAGTGTGATATATGTGCTCTGCACGTATATCATATACTATGTTCATTGTAGTGCTATGCACAATAGCCAAGCTTCAGAAACAAGCCAAGCATCCAATGGCAGAGGAATTGATAATGACGATATAGTATATATACACAATGGAATACTACTCAGATGTAAGAAAAGATGAGATCTTGTCTCTTGCTACAACATGGCAGGGACTGGAGGGAATTGTGCTAAGTGAAATAAGACAGAATGGGAAAGACAAATAGCAGATAATTGCACTCATATACGGGATTTAAGAAAATAAAGCAAGGGAAAAGATGAGTTGAAACATGAATAAACTCTTGGTCTATATCAGCTGTCTCAGAAGATCTGAGGACAGTAAAAGGATTAGAAGAAGCTTAGGAGCACCATGCCTTTTGGTTGCTGTGAGATGGCACTTTGCTGGGGATGAGCAAAATTGTATCCCTAAGAAAACTGTCTTGTAAAACTGCATTCCCCAATTAAAAAAAAAAAAAACACTACTAATGCAAGTCTCCCTTTTATTCTAATACTTGGGAAAATGCTCTTTTCAATAATTCAGAGATCAATCTGTCACAAATAATAGTATGGCTAACACAAACAAAAGTGTATACATTATAAAGTGGCAGAAATAATGGAGGAGTTGAGACACATGACCTTGATGATTTAAAAGCCTTTTGCCAGACTGATTTGATACCCTTCTGCTAATGTAGTATAAAAGTAGCCATAATATAATCTACAATTTCTAACATTTTAAGGAAAAATATTTTAAAGTATGACATCTAGAGTTGTTAAATAATCCAAAAGTTCCCAAGAACAATAAACATACTGAATTTAAAACCTGCATGTGGACATTTCCCGAGGGTCTAGAGTTTAGTTCTCGACAATGTTTACAGTTGATCAGACATGGTTATGGGTGAGTGTGTATGTTGTAGTACACTTGGAGTGAGTACTGAGGTTAGCAAAAAAGGAACTTGTAGGACCGTAACTTTTCTTGGTTTCAAATTCATAGTCAGTGCCTTTATTGCAAGTTTCCATAGAAGAGGGCTTTGAGTAGATAGTTTGTGTGAAGTCCAACTGCTTTTGGCTAGAATAGTAAAGCTACATAAAGTTGTAAGGACTATTCTTTCTGCATATAACTTTAGTATTTCATGCCCTGTGTATGTGGAGTCTGGTAGGGTTATCTTCATTCTAAAAGTGATATAGTTAATGTCTCCAGGCAAAGGAGAAGTCCCATAACTTGTGAATTACATCCTGGTCAATGTTGGTGCACTGAGAGTGCAGTCTACTTCTATGGGAAGGGAAAGGGGAACTAAATGAGCTGCTCTAGCAGAGTTGAACAGTGTCTGGAGCCATGTTTCAGGGAAGGGCCAAGACTGCAGAGAAGGCCAATGACCACAGTGGGCTTCAATGGACAAACAGGTCTCACAAGGTTCAGGGAAGGGACTAACACAAGATTAGGCAAGGCTGAACCCTAAACAATCTCTGGATAGCACCTGGCAGAACTAGAAGGGCCACATGCCTTCAGCTGAGATAAGCTCTTTCAGAAGCTGAGCCCAGCAAAACTTGAATGTGGGACCAAAAGAAACCTTGCTGTGTTCTCTGAGCTCAGTTTGTTCCAGACTTGTCCTGGATGACACAAAGACCACCAAGTAAAGTTAAAGGCACTTAATGTTACCCATGTTTTCCATCTTCCCACGGCTTGTCTGCAAATGCATTGCCCACTCTGCCTCCTACCAAGTGACCACTTTCCCAGGAAAAGGATGTTCTGAGGTGAGGTCTTGGGGTATAGCACCTCATTTCCCCTTCTAATCCTAGCCCAGCAAGTCCCCCATTGTCTTTCAGAAGGCATAGTCTATTTTGATCTCCTAATAGTTGGCCTGTCCATGAACTCTCCTGTCTTGGTTTCCCTTGCAGGTAATGAAAGCTGGCAAGAAAGAGTATCCTCCTGGGTGAGGACTAGGGAGTCAGGATAAGCACTGTGGAAAGCCAGTGGCAGAGCAGATGTTTAAAGGATTACTTTGAAGAGCCTGCGTTATTTTCATTTCAGCCTAGAACATCCTAGGGAGGTCTGGATGCCTACATTAAGGAACATTTTCCCTATAAGCCTGAGAAACAGACCTGAGAAGGGCAAACGCCTCAGGTTCAGGCTACAGCTCCCCCAGCTGTAGTAGATTGTCTGGCTCCAACTAAGGCTCTTGCTGCTAGCAGGGCCAGGGCTATAAAGGAAGCCCTTTGCATTTTTCTTTCTCCTTCTTCTCCTTCGTCTTTTTCTTCTTCTTTTTCTCCTTCTTCTTCTTCTTCTTCTTCTTCTTCTTCTTCTTCTTCTTCTTCTTCTTCTTCTTCTTTTTTGATATTTATTTATTTATTTCCTTTTGTTGCCCTTGTTTTATTGTTGTAGTTATTATCGTTGTTGTTATTGACTTCCTTGTTGTTGGATAGGACAGAGAAAAATAGAGAGAGGAGGGGAAGACAGAGAGGGGGAGAGAAAGACACCTGCAGACCTGCTTCACCTCCTGTGAAGCAACCACCCTGAAGGTGGGGAGCCGGGGGCTTGAACCCAGATCCTTACGCCAGTCCTTGTGCTTTGCATCATGTGCGCTTAACCTGCTGCGATACCACCCGACTCCCTGCATTTTTCTTTTTTAAAAACCGTAACAGTAGGATCTGACCTATGGATGTGCCAAAAGTTGAACCTGGGACCTTGGAGCCTCAGGCATGAAAGTCTCTTTGCATAATTACTATGCTTGCTCT
The DNA here is from genome assembly GCF_950295315.1 of Erinaceus europaeus. Taxonomy (NCBI): domain Eukaryota; kingdom Metazoa; phylum Chordata; class Mammalia; order Eulipotyphla; family Erinaceidae; genus Erinaceus; species Erinaceus europaeus. The sequence goes on along the minus strand of NC_080164.1, from coordinate 129,427,670 downwards.
TCCATGCAAAGGAAACCCTCTTCCTAAAGTTGTGTGAGGGCTATGCAGATATTTAGCTGAGAAAATGGGCTGGCACTTAATACATGCCTGTTTTAGTGCTGCTACTACTGACATTACCTTTTCTTCCTCACTAGAAAATCTGAGAACTGGATTATACACCCATTTTCAAGGCCCCTCTAGGAAGGTTGAAGAGTGATTCCTTGATGCCTCCACGGAGGCCTGCAATAGAGGATAAAGCAGACAGAAAGAATTTGTTCAGGGATTATCTCTGCTCCTAAGGAAGGGCCCAAATTATCTATCAAAGGGCAGGGGAGATAGCATAATTATTATGTAAAAGATTCACACAGGAGGCTCTGAGGCTCCAGGTTCAATCCCCAGCACCAACAGAAGCCAGAGCTGAGCAGTGATCTGGTCTCTCTGTAACGCAATTTTTTTAAAAGTAAAAAAAAAAAAAAGAAGTGTTAATGTCCCTCTTGCCTTTTTTGCAAGAGCCAGCAGTTTTGTGCTAGGAGGCCTGCGGAGTGAATTTCTTATCACCATGCTCACCAGAAAGTTCTTTGAGCCTGGGGGAAAATGCAAATAAGTCCTTAGGCCATGGGCTGAGGTAGGGTGACCCTCTCTCCACCAGGGAAGGGATACCGCAGGGGGCTCCTTGGCCAAGCCCCTCTCAGGCCCCGCCCCTGGCGGCTAGGGGGCTGTGCGCGCAGCATTGTGGGCGGCGCCGGCTGTGAGTAGTAGCACCTGCGCTGTGATCTCTTCACAGGCGCTTGGCTTCACTTGTCTCCTGTGCGCTCTACGTCACAGCCCACAGCCACACCTTGCAGAACGTTCCTTCCAGGCCCGGAACTTGGTACCAGCGAGCAACTGTGGGCTCCCGGTAACTCTTCTGCAGAACGAGTAACTTGGTTGTTTCTGAGTGGTTAGGGTTACACTTGGGATCCTAGAGCCTTGGAGGTCTGCAATCTACAATGCCTGTGTTTTGAGCAAATCGCACCATCTCTCTGAACTTCGGTTTCCCATTTCTAAACTTAACACACACACACACACACACACACACACACACACACACACACACACACACACACACACACACACAGTTATCTCATTGGGCGGTTATACATATTACAAAGGGCAAATCTCTGGTCACATCACAACTTGCTCCCTTGCAGGATTTAGCTTCTATTACTATTTCCCCGAAAGAGGCAAAATACACTTAGCTCGTGGTCCGGGAGGTGGCGCAATGGATAAAACGCTTGACTCTCAAGTGTGAGATCCTGAGTTGGAGCCCTGGCAGCACATGTACCAGAGTGATGTCTGGTTCTTTCTCTCCTCCTATCTTTCTCATCCATAAATAAAGTATTAAAAAAAAAAAGCATAAAAAGTCTCCTGTTTTTTTTTTTAATGCACTTAGCTCAGAGAGTCATAAGAAGCATTCAGCCTGTCATGTAATAAGAGCTTTAAAAAGTAATCAAAACATCTTAGTTTCTGCCACCTTGAAATGCTGGGCCTATATGATTTTCAAATATTTTAAAAGCTCTTCCGAGGTGCATGCATGTGGGGTGGGAACACACTTGCAAGGTAAAGAATAAGCAGCTTTTGACAGGCAGGTGACATTTCTGGGCACTGCATGCCTTTCCTCCTGACATTTCCTACTTAGTCTTCAGGGACAAAGTAAAAGAACAGAAAAGGCAGGGGGAAGAAGCATGGACCATGAAGGTGCATAACAAGTGCCTGGGGTTGAAAGTGGCATTAAAAATGTTGAGACAAGGTGCCTCTAGGTGTAATGAGAGATCAGAAGAAGGACTGGTTTCCATCTATCTCTCTGGGCCTGACTGCTGCAGACACATTGGAAAGCATTTTTTCTGTGACTTTGTGGCAAGACCCTTGGGAAGGGAAGAGCTCTGTTGATGGAAAGAGAGGAAAACAGATTTGGGAGAGCAAGGAGCAAGGGGGGGGGGATGCACTCCCTTGCACATGCCAGCAATAGACACAGTGCATACCTGATTTGGAAAAAGGAAACTCAAGTGAGAAAAGGAACGGAAAAACTCCTAGGTATTAATTATCTGGTGGTGAATTAGGCCTTCAGTGGAAGGATTCCCCAAAGTTTGCAAATCCAAGTCTATAGTCATACAACTGCTTTTAACTTTTACAGTGTAGACCCTTCAGAATGGATGGAGCACTACATCACAATGTCTCCCCACTACTCCCCAACAACTCCCCCAAACACCAGTGTCTTCCTCTGACTATTCAGAGGGTTCTTCTTATATTCCCTTTGTTCTCCCTAGATAATAGGAGAATGGAGGGTGATGTTTTACACAGCAACTAACAGGACACCTAGGAAAATATGTCTCCAAAGATTCTAAGATCATACCCTTCTGCTTTTGTCCTCCTGAGGACAGAGAATGATGACACAGCAGCCATTGCTAAGGACACTGCATAAGCCTAGGGCTCTAAGCCTGCTCTCTTCTCAAATTATGACCCAAAAGCACTGTTGGCCAATAGGAGAATAGGATAAAATAAAATGAAACTCCTTAGTGTTTTACTCCCCACTCCAGCCCAAGGAAACAACTGGTGAGAAAGAGTCTCAACTTGGAAGAGATGTATTTTTCTGTCCATTAATTGCAACCCCTTGTTCCTCTGCCCAATGAAGCATGATAAACTCCTTTTCCATAAAGTATTCAGTATGAGAGCCACAAAGCTCCCCCAATCAGTAGCCATCTGCTTCTACTATAACTGCTGCTGCCGAAGCCAGAGAAGCAGCAGTAGAGAAAGGGCACCACTGTTAGGCTGCGGGACAAATGAGGAGGCTGAATAGCTTTGCTTTGCCTTGTGTATCTGTATCTATAGAGCCGAGAGAAGAAAGGCCGCATTCTATTGATACAACAATTGTAAAACAAAACGTGGAAGAGGCATCTAAAGGGCAATACCGCATGCATCAGGGGTCCCCAGATAAAAGGGGAGCTAACAGATTTATAGAAACCTTTAATTGGTTTTCAATTGTAAGCTAAAGAGGCTGAGGCGAAGCTGTGAAGAGTGGCAAAGTGCTCTCCTCTAGCCATCTGGGAGGCATGATCAATTTCATGGAAGACCAATGGAGAACTTCCAGTGCCTGGGCAAGGGCGGGGAACCAGGCAGGCGGTGTTTGGAGCATCCACTTTGGCCAGGAAGATTCTGATATGATCATAACAACCATTTCACTCCCTTTCTTTCCTGTCTCCCCTGTCCCCCCCCCCCCCCCCGCCGTCTCCTTCCCTCCTCCCTCACCCCCCCCCCCCTTTCTCAGCCCTTCTTGGGGCTAGTAGACCAGTGGAGAACTAGGCAAAGGATGCCCAAGTCCACCTAATTCACCTAATTGCCCATCCCAGGAAAAAAACAGGCACCAATTAGAAACTTGGGGTGCACAACCTGTCCACCTGCCAGTGGGGAGGCCTCTATGAAAGAAACTGGAGGACTGGGGAGACATAGCAGTTATACAAAAGGTTTTTAAGCAGAAGGCTCTGAGGCCCAGGGTTCAATCCCAAGTACCATTATAAACCAGTTATGAGGAGCGCTTTGGGTTCTCTCTCACTCTCTCTCTCTCTCTGAAATAAAATATTTTAAAAGAATTAATGAATATATGAAATTTTAGTTTCACTCTCACCCTCCCGGGTCTTCGCTCTCCTTTTCTAGATTCAATTAGGTAAAGCTAGAACTCACAGGTGGCCCTCTACCTGATACTGTGAAAAATCCTCGCTAGCGCCACTGGGTTTGATTGGGAGCAAGCTTTCCATCAGCCAGCATAGCGCGCCTTTCAAGTGTACTCTGCGATCCAAGCTGTATGTGTGTGTGTGTGTGGGGGGGGGAGCAGGAGGGGGGCCAGGCCCACCCACACAGCCGCCAGGACATCAGACTGTCCCTTCTGGAGGCTAATTTATTGGCTGACCCTCTATTATATTCTTTCGGTTTCCTAATTAATCAAAGATAAAAGGCAACGGTGCAAATTACGATTGTGAGGACGCAGAAAGTCGGTTTTGAATAAAATGGGATAAAGAGGAAATATTGAGTGACATGGTAGTGAAATCTAAAGTGCCCCGGGGGGTCAGACCCCTCCGCCTTGGGGGTGCGCCCCGCTCCTCTGTTACACCACCACTGTCAGGGGACAGTGCCCAAAGCAGGTCGCAAGTCCTGCGACTTCCAACCCTACCAGGCACCTGCAGCCCAAATAACTTGCCCCATTCCCCTAAGCCACCCCGATGCACATTCCATCATCACCACCCTGGAGAATTTCAGGGCTTCGGAATGGTAATTCTTCTCCATTCCCGGAACGCAGTCAGATCGACGTGCACCCCTTCCCCCATCCCTGCACCACCATCACCCTAAGGAGCCGCAAGCCCCGTGTTTTCCTTCTGTCTGAAACATCGGAAATTGCGGGGGGGGGGGGAGAATCTAGTCAGTCGGAAATGGCCTTCGCTAGCGTGAGGGATTAGTAGAGCCCCTGTCAGAGCTGCTGCTGGAGAGTGTCCTGCAGTCACTAGCGGCTGTGATTAATGTTTCCTGGGGGATTTGCTTACAGGGCGCACTCTCCCGCAAGGGGAGGGGATCAGAGGGGCGTGGTGGCCCTTAACCACCCAGTGTCCCTCAGCACAAGGAATTAGGGACTTGGGATAAACGCAGACTCCGGTACGGGGTGGGGTGGTCGAGCAGGTCCAGATCTGGAGCTTCGCATCTCCCTCCTGGCCCGGGAGAGCTCAGCCCTCAAGGGGAGGGGTCGCGGCTGGCTGCCAAGAGCACCATGCACCCCAAAATCAGTCGACCCGGCTTTTGGCCCGGAAGAGAATGACCTCTCCCCCACCCCAACCCACCCCCACTCCCGCTGCAGTTCTCCAGGCAGCTGCGGTGGGCTCCCAGGGGGACCCTGTGGCCCCGAGTCTCGGCTTCGGCGAGAGATAACCCCCCCGCCCTACCCCTCCAGTGCGCACACAATTTCCCGCGCGGGCAGGGGGCCAGGGGAGGAGGGGAGAGTCCCAGCAGGCGGGGAAGAAGAGGGGGGTTGGCCAGCAGGTAGAAAAAGAAAAAAGAAAAGGAGGAACGAGTAAGCAGCGGCGAGGGGAGGGATGGGGAGGAGACAGGAGGAAAGTGAGATAGTGGAGGAAAGGGGCGCGGGAGGTGGCAGTCGTGGGCATTACCTCTCTCTGACAGAAGGGGGCACCTTTCCGGCCAAGATTGACTTTCCCTGGGCCGGGCGGAGAGCCCAGGCAGCGCCCGCCTCCAGCTCCAGGGTGCTGGGCGCCCCCTCCCGGTGGTGCGGCTCCGCGGTCCCTCGGGCGCACGGGTACGGCGGCTTCGCCGTCCGGCTGCACCGCTGGTGGCAGTGGAGGCGGTTGCGCGGGAAGGCCAGGGCCCCAGTGCGCTGTAAGGGATTCCCCGCCCCGCACTGCTCCCTCCTCGGGGCCCTCCCCGCCGGGCCTGCACCGCGGAGTTGGGGGTGGGGCGGTGGGTCGTGGGGGGGGCGTGTTGCAGCGGCGGAGTCCGGGGGCCGCGGGCGAGCGTAGCGACCCGCCATCTGGAGACTTGGCGGGGACGGGGACCAGCCTGGGGGGCTGGCGGCTCGGCCGGAGTCTGCCCGCTGAGCTGCACCCCGAGCTCCCGAGCGCATGTGGTGAGGAAAGGGGTGAGCGGAGGCCGGGCCCCCGAGCCCCCTGAGCAGGCAGCCAGCTGGGCAGTCCTTCCCACCCCACTCCGGTCGCCCCTTCTAAGCTTGGGGGCGGGCACCTAACCCCCCTTGCCCGCGCGCACCCGCCGTCGGTCGCAAGTGCCCCCCACCTCCCTCCGCCTCGCCTCGCTCCATCCCACTCCAGGAAGCATCTTTTCCAAATGGCCCGGATCTGGGGGCGCCTCCACCCACCGATAACACTGCAGCCAGAGCGTGGGACAAGAGCTGACAGGACCTCGGCCGGGGTGGGGGTGGGGGGGTGGGAGGAACTACTCCTGGCCTTCGAGTGGAAGGCATTGGGAAGGGAAACTGCTCTGGGCATGGTGCAGGGCATTCACCTCTTCCGCGTGAGAAGAGGTGAATAATGCGGGGGGGGTGTCCCCCCTCTTTTACTCCAGATCCTTTTCGTGTGTTTTATAGCTTAAATTAACACCCTCCCCCCCTTCCGGAGTTTGTGTAGGGGTGGAGGGCAAAGTATAGGTGGGGGCAGATTACGAGGGTGGTAGAGGGACTTTCAGGGCACTGAAGGCACCCAGCCTCCGCCTGCCCCTGGGGTGAGGGAGCCCCATGTAAAGGGGGAGCTGACTGGGCGAAGGGGAGGTGGCTGGAGAAATGAAGTGTGGTGTGTGTAGGGAGGGTGCGCAGCCCCACTCCCACCCCAAGGCATTAAAAGACACCCCCCTCCCCAGCTGTCTCGTGTCCGGCAGAATGGCATTATGTAAAAGATCTGGCATGTCACCCAGTGGCACATCTGGTAGGTGTAGATGGCATTCATTAGCACAGGGCTCCTACTCTGCAGCATGCCAAAGCCCTGACAGAGATGCCCGCTGCCAATCATTCATTCGCTGCCAATCCCAGAGCGCGGCCGGGCGGGATGGCTCCTTTCCACACTGGCACCAGGTCTGGAGGAAACAATGTGTTGAGAGCCTAAGAGATGAAAGCGGGGCGGAGGATGCGAGGCATCCAGCAGATGTATCCCGTGAGGAGAGAACCGTGCGAAGAGTCATTTAGCAGAAAAACATATGCAGGATCTCCGGAGGGAGGTGTGGGCAGGGGGTCTGCTGACTGCGGAGGGCTGAGTTGAGGGAGGGCCTGGGGAACCCTTTACAAAACCTCAAAGTTGAAAGTACTTCTCTAAAAACATGAAAATCAAAGACCCCAACCATAACTGTAGGTCACGCCCTCCCCTCTTCACACACCCTAGTTCTCCTGTGCACTTGTTTACCTAACAAGTCCTCAAATGGCTAAGTTCTCAGGCCCCACCCAGGCATTCTGATTCCCAGTACAAAGAGCACCCCATGGTTTTTAAATGTGGAGTCATCTTTTGTTAATGTAGGGAGGAAGGGGTCTGCCATCATCGTATTTAAAAGGCTAGTGTCTTACTTCAATTCTTAGTCTTTCACAAGGGGTGATGAGCATGAACATAGGAAAGCCGGGTAATTTACTAAATAAAAGACAACAGTGTGGAGAAACAATCCAGTTGACTTGGGGTTGTTCTTTTTCTCAGGTTGGGTGAGTTAACCAGGTGGCCAGTATATTGCTTTTCTTTCTTTTAATTTTTTTATTATCTTTATTTATTTATTGAATAAAGACAGTCAGAAATTGAGAAAGGGGAAATAGAGAGGGAGAGAGACAGAGAGGCACCTGCAGCCCTGCTTCACCACTTGCAAAGCTTTTCTCTGCAGGCAGGGACCAGGGGCTTGAACCTGGGTCCTTGTGCACTGTAATACGTGCACTCAACCAAATGCACCACCGCCTGGCCCCCTCTTTTCTTTAGTATTTATAAATACTTTTAAAAAAATATACATTAAATATGTAATAAAACAAGATTTTTGAAAGTTTGTGTAACTCAGCGCTTGAGTCTAAATAGCTCTTTATTGAAAATATACATCACATATACTTATATATATATATATATATATAATATTTATTTTTTGTCATCAACAGGATTTCACTGCTTTGGGCCAACTTTTCCAGATAAGAGAGAGAGGGAGAGACACCAAAGCACCAAAACTTCCCCCACTTTTGTGTGTCATTCTGGATCTTGCTCATGGCAAAGCAGAAAGTCTCCCAGGTAAGCTATCTTGCTTGGTCCATGCTATCTTTTTTATGTGTTTGTTTTTTCTTATTTTATTTGGGGGGAAATAATGCTTTATAGGACAGTTACTGACACATGGGTGCAACCTCTTAACCTCCCCATGATTGGTGTCTGCACAGCACTCCCACTGCCAACCCAAGTCTCTCTTCCCCTAGATGCACTGCATACCCAACAGCTTGCCCCCACCTCTCCGTAGTCCAATGTTTTTTGCTTTGCTGCATTATACCTCACCCAGTCCAAGATTCACTTTGTGTTTCCTTTTTTTTTTTGCCTTAAGTACCATGTACAAGTGAGATCCTCTGAAGTTTGCCCTTCTCTTTCTAGCTTACTATAGTATTTTTTTACAATAAGTTTATGCTGTGAAATATTTGAGGCCATCCTCATACTGGTTACCGTCCACAAGAGGACTGCTATAGTTCCAGGCATTATGCAGTTGTTCTAAGCCTGAAGAAGAAAGGGAGAGGGGCAAAGTTAGTTCTTTCCCTGGCAAACGCTAGAAGAAGAAGTTCTTTCCCTGCATCATTGAAGGGAGTAACTCCACTTTTTATTAGCCAGATCTGAGTCACCTGGCCACAGGGATGGACTTGCAGAGGAGTCTCCTAGAACTAGCCTCAACACAGTAAAAAACTTTGGGTGGGCGAGTTGGGAAAGGTATTGAGTCGCTACCAAAGTGTCTGCCCCCAAAGAAATAAGGAAACAAAGCTAAAGGCAAAGAAGATTTAATTTTAGTAACAGACAAGAGCAGATGATCCTGTTTTGTCATTATATTAAATGCAAGGCTTTTGCTTTCACTATAGTCATTAAAACTTACTCAGGGACATGGTATTGAATTTAGCAATTTAATTTTAATCAAATTCTATTTCAAAAGAAAGATTCAAGTTTAGTCAATATATTCACCAGACAGCTGACAAAATTTGTATTCTGTTCTAATAAGGTTAGTCTTTGTAAGAAAGGTATGAATAAAGAAGAATAACAAAAAGAAAGGTACAAATAGAATGTGTGCACAAATTTAAATGAAAGGGAAATAGCTCTTGCTGGGACTACACTTTGAATCCTAACTCTGTGACTCATTGGTGGTGGGACCATGAGTGTTTTACTTATGCAAGCCATATTTCCTACTTGTAAAATGGACCAATCACAGTAATAGTGCCTTGCAGGCCTATAGTGAAGCTTTTAAAAAAAGGTACATGGGAGTCAGGAAACAGCATAGTGGGTTGAGTGCAGGTGGCACAAAGCACAAGGACCAGCATAAGGATCCTGTTTCAAGCCCCTGGCTCCCCACCTTCAGGGGAGTCACTTCATAAGCAGTGAAACAGGTCTGCAGGTGTCTTTCTCTCCCCCTCTGTCTTCCCCTTCTCTCTCCATTTCTCTCTGTCCTATCCAGCAATGATGACGTCAATAACAACATTAATAACTACAACAATAAAACAACAAGGGCAACAAAAGGGAATAAATAAATATAAAAAAACGTTTAAAAAAAAGGTACACATAGCTTTTAAAATATGGTAATCGTCAGAGACCCTATAGTCAGACCTATATATATAGGTCTATATATATCACCTATATATAGACCCTATAGGTGATGTGAAGACATCTTTTTAAAAGGTAGGTGCTGCTATGAGAACAAATGGCAATGGTGAAATACACAGAACAAGCTTAGCAAGCAGTTTGGAGCACAGCTAAAGTATCTAGAACCTGGCAAGGGTGAGGATCTTGGAGAACTGGCGCAATAAGAGCAGGAGGGACACAGCTGAACCCCACAGTGTACAGGTAGGAGAAAGCAGGTAAGAAGCACCCCAATCTTCCCACCCTACCCCCAATTTTATGTTGATATTGTCCATGGGCCATACCCAGCCTGCAGCTATTTAGCAAGATGCATATTTATAAATCTGAATGGTTCAGGATGTGGGGCACACAAGGCCAGACAGTCAAGGGTGGAAAATGGATCTCCTAGACTTTAACGGAAAAGACGTGGCAGCACTCAGCTACTAGTATTCACTAATAATTTTCTCTGAAAGCCCTTCCTATAAATGTCTTTTCAATGTGTGATTCCAACTAGAAGTAAAAACAGACTGTAAAACTCATGTTTTGGAGAAATATCTGCTAGAATCCTTTGCCTGAAAAGTTCCTATTAGTACTCTTGAGAGATTTCCAGGAGTAGTCCTGAAAGCTTTGCAAGCCAAGACCTGGAAAAAATTGAAAATGCATGCTGTTGACTTCCTTTGGGTATTCCCCAGGCCTCTCATCGCTCTGTGGCTTCCTGTGTTAGGATAGGTCTTGTTATGCCTGGTTAGTCACTTGCTAATGGTAACTACCTCATCACAAATCAAGCCTACAGCCACAGGAAATCCTACTAATAATGCCTTCTGTTGAGCTCAGAGCCTGCAGATCTCACATTGAAGGAGCTTCTCTTTTACTCTCATGCCCGAGGCTTTGAAGTCCCAGATTCAATACCCTGCCCCACCATAAGCCAGAGCTAAGCAATGCTCCAGTAACAACAACAAAAGTTTTCTTTTGTTCAATTTTCTTGAATCAATCCTTTCTTCCTGAACTAACTCATAGGGAAAAAATGATGGAGTAGTGGTGAAGCATGTTCTCTTCCCTAATTTATGTAAAAGTATCACTAATAGCAGAATCTTGAGTGTTCACTCTAGATATCAGTGTAGAAAAAACTTTATTTCTGAATCTCTCAGAATAAAATTTGAAAATTTAAGAAGAATGACTAGTGTTGGCAGTCAATTTTTTTTTTTTTTTTAAATTTTGTTTACCAGAGCACTGCTCAGCTCTGGCTGATGGTGGTGCAGGAGACTGAACCTGGGACTTTGGAGCCTTAGGCTTGAGAATCTCTGCATAATCGTTACACTATCTACCCCCACCTTTGGCAGTCAATGCTTTAATGGAGATAAACATGCTAGCATAGAAAAATTGAAATTAGGCATGAGAAGCAAAGATAAACTTATGTAAATACCATATACAAGTAAACAATAAATATAAATAGATCAGCTTCTGGCAGAATAGTGTGCTAACTCATTTCTTAGTGAAATTGGTGAAAACAATACACATATATATATATGTGTGTGTGTATAGTATGCATATGTGATATATTCATATATATATTACATATGTATCTGATTCAGCATCTCTGGAAATGGTCCCTTAGGCAAATAATAAATGAAATAGCTGTTTAAGAATATCTGTGAACATTTGGTAAAAAAAAAAAAAAGGTGAGAATCTGTGGTACCTAAATATAGACTGCTTCCTTCTTTCCAGTTTATTGAGGGGTAGACTCAACTCCAGGCTGCTGCTGTTCAAAAGACTGGGGTCCCTCTATCCTCCAGGTCTCAGCAGGAACATTTTCTTTGCAAAAAGAGCAGGATTTATGCCCTTCTCATCCTGCTCCTAACCATCTGTGGCTGAGGCAGAATCAGAGGACTGTGGTCAGGAGGTGGGAGCTGCCTTCTGTCCAGGTTTTACTAGTAGAATGGGAGAAGGTCTGCTTTAGGAGTTGGCAGCCCTGCATTGGGGGTTCCTCCCTGAGACCTCAGGATACAGATTCTGGCAAACTGAGAGGACTACAGGCTGCTGCCCACCCTGACTTCTGCAAACACTCAGCTGTTAGAGCATAGGTGTCTTTCACAGAGATGGTTTTCTTTGTTCCCACCCACAGCTCAGAAATGTTGCCTTTAGTGCAGGGATGAGGTGGGGTAGGGGACAGCATAATGGCTATGCAAAAAGATTTTCTTGCTTGAGGCCTTGAATTCTCCCACATTCAATTCCACTTGAATTCTCTCACATTCAATCTCCCCTACCACTTTAAGACAGGACTGAGCAATGATCTGATATAAATAAACAAATAGATAGCCAGAGTATGAAAGGGAGAGGAGAGGAAGAATACCTAAACCAATCCTGTCTTCTGCCCAGGGAGGTAGTACAGTGGGTTAGGCCTCAGATTCTCAGTTATGAACTTCCAAGTTTGATCCTTGACATTGCAAGTGCCACAAATGCTTCTTTGAGTCTCTCTCCTCTCTCATTAACAAATTGCTCCTAATCTCTTCCTGAGGGAACTGACTTCATATGAACAGAGTATGAAACTGAACCTTGAAGGTGACTTTCTAGTGCAGTGAGGTTATGGTAAAAGGCTCTTATTAGGAGATCTGTGGAGTTGTTGAAGCCAGGTTAGACTGCATGACAGCTAGTACTTGTGCAAGAACCTTGGAGTCAGTTGAGAGGAGCCCTCCTGGGGAATGTTCTTATATCTGACATTAATTTCAGAAACTGTCCTATCCAAGGAGCATCAATATTATTGGGCACTGTTGGCTTACTTTTAATTATTACCATATTTCTTATTACCTTCATTTTGGTGATAAATAATTAGCAAATAAAATTGTACATATTTAAAATGTACATGGTGATGATTTGGCATATGTGCGCCTTGTGAATTGACTGCCACACATCTGTCTCCTCTGTCAAAAGCACATCTATCACCTCACAGAGTTCCCTGTTTTGGATGAGAATGATTAAAATAATGAAAGTTACACTTTTCAAGTCATAAAACATACTTTCTAAGTATAAAGAGCAGGATTACTAACTATAGGCATCATTCAGCACATACCTTCAAACATTTTCATCTTGTAACTGAAAGTTTATACCCTTGCACCAAGCAGGATCTTTACACTGGCCCTTATGCTTCACATCATGTGCATTTAACCCACTGTGTCACCGCCCAGCCCCCCCATTTTTATTTTAAAAGAACTTCATACTGTTTTTCACAATGGTTGTACCAATTTACATATCCACAAGTACTTTTTTCTCCTCTGCATCCTCACCATCATGAGCTACCTTTTTTTTTTTATTTCTTAATAATCACTATTCTAACAAGTGTAAGGTAGTGTTTGGGGTTTATTTTCCCTCTATAATTAGTAATATTGATATCTTCGTGTGTGGTGGTCTACTGAGTATTTTTCATCTATCTGTCTACTCAAATCATTTCTCTATTTCTAATTATATCACTAATTTTTTGCTGTTGGATTGTACTTAAAATATTTGGCTCTTAGGAGTTGGGTGGTAGTGCAGCGGGTTAAGCGCAGGTGGGGCAAAGCACAAGGACTGGCATAAAGATCCCTGTTCGAGTCCCCAGCTCCCCACCTGCAGGGGAGTCGCTTGGTGAAGCAGGTCTGCAGGTGTCTTTCTCTCCCCCTCACTGTCTTCCTCTCCTCTCTCCATTTCTCTCTGTCCTATCCAACAATGACAACAATAATAACTACAACAATAAAATATTTGGCTATTAATTTCTTTTTTTAATTTTTATTTATAAAATGGAAACACTGACAAAACCATAGGATAAGAGGGGTACAGTTCCACACAATTCCCACCACCAGAACTCCATATCCCATCCCCTCCCCTGATAGCTTTCCTATTCTTTATCCCTATGAAAGCATGGACCCAGGGCCATTATGGGGTGTAGAAGGTGGAAAGTCTGGCTTCTGTAATTGCTTCTCTACTGAACATGGGTGTTGACAGGCTGATCCATACTCCCAGCCTGTCTCTCTCTTTCCCTAGTGGGGCAGAGTTCTAGGGAAGTGGGGCTCCAGGACACATTGGTGGGGTCTGCCCTGAGAAGTCCAGTTGGCATCATGGTAGCATCTGGAACCTGGTGGCAGAGTAATGAAGCTGAAGGGTTGACATTCCACACCTGAGGTCTTTGAACGCAGTCCAAAGTGAAACATGCCGAAGTGGTACTGGTTGTATTGATTGGGTTGGGATCAGCAGATACAGTATCAGTTGGTATGAATTGGGAGAAGCATGCAGGAAAGTGAGCCTCACCCTAGAGTTTTCAGGACTGGGAGAAATAGGGCTTTATAGAGAAAGGGGAAGGTTCCTGCTATCTTAGGGTTTAAGAAGGCAATAGTTATAGCTATAGCCAAATCATTTGGTAATTGGGTTAACTTTGATATTCCCATTGTTAGGATTTTCTGTAGCATACAAGACCTCATCATAATTTATGTCCTTTTATGCTATTACTTATACTTGTATTTTATAAAGGAATACCATCATTGTTTCTGTTCTCCGTGGTGTAAACTTTTAGGAGATTTAATATTTCAAAGAACATGTCATAATTAGAAATGTATTAACAATTTGAGCCCACTGTTGAAATTCAATCTGATTATCAATTTGAAGTTTTAAGTACTTAGATTGAAGGAATATATACTCAAAACTATGGTCTATGCAACAAAAAGTTTGAGACATTCAATATTTTTTCCCCTCTCATAAACTGAATAGTGATTTGTAGGACTGTAAGTTAATAGGAGTGTATATTAACATCATTCCCACCACTAAAGGTCTGTGCCCCCCCCCCCCCCCCCCCAGTTAAGCTGAACACCTACCCTCATCCTCCACCCAGAGATTTATACTTTGGTGCTATACTCCAAACTCAGTCAGATTTTGCTTTGATGCTCTCTTTCTGTTCTTTCTTTCTCAACTTCTGTTTATGAGTGGGATCATCCCATACTCATCTTTGTCTTTCTGACTTAGCACACTTAACATTAATTCTTTCTGGCTCCACCCAAGATGGGTCAGAGAAGGTGGTTTTATTGTTCTTAATAGCTGCGTAGGGTATTTATCTATCAGATAACTTGCAAATATTTTTTTCTATTCTGTAGGTTTTTTTTTTTTTATTGTTGCTCTTGCAGTGACAAAACTTTTTAGTTTATGTGTCCCACTTATCTATTTTCTGTTTTATTGCCTGTGCTCATAGTGTTATATAACAATAATTACTAGGTCCATTGTTAAATCCTTAGGCAGGTCCTTGTGCTTTAGGTCATGTGCGCTTAACCCGCTGCACTACCATCTGACTTCCCCTTCTACATTTCCATTGGTCACACCTGTTTATCTCTACTTGTTAAACTCTTAACTTATTATTTTGGTTTCAACAGTACCCTGGCATTTTTTTAATAGCAACTGAAAAAACAAATTTAAAATTTCTGTGGAACCATAGGAGACTGTAGTTGGCTAAAATATCACTGAGATGAAATCACAAAGTAGAGTGGCACACATTTCCAGAATTCAAGACCTATGATTCAATTAGAGTAATCAAAACTAGATAACTTTCTCAAAAAATCAGATATAATTAAAAAATGGACAGAATAGAAAGCCCAGAAATAAACTCATTGATCTAATCTTTCACATGTGAGCAAAGAGCATACAATGCTGAAACAATAATTTCTTTAAAAAATTATATTGGCTCCCTACCTGCAGGGGAGTCGCTTCACAGGCAGTGAAGCAGGTCTGCAGGTGTCTAGCTTTCTCTCCTCCTTCTGTCTTCCCCTCCTCTCTCCATTTCTCTCTGTCCTATCCAACAACAAAGGCATCAATAACTACAACAATAAAAACAACAACAAGGGCAAGAAAAGGGAGAATAAATAAAGAAATTAACTTAAAAAAAAGAAAGTGTAGAAGCAAATTCAACTAGTACTAATGTTCACTCAGAGTGAGTATATGAATACCAGTTTCTGTGACATCCTGATGAAAGCACATCAGAAACTTAACTCAGTGGTGTGTGTGTATGTATGTAAATTTTAATTATCCTGAGGTGGGGGCACTGGATTCCAAAATTGTTTCAGTGTGTTATCTAAAACGTTACCTTTCTAACTGAACATGACAAGGTATGACAAGAAATAGGAAAGTCTGTCCCACATATACTGTATAAATGTATGCATTAAAAATGCCTGTGGAAATGCTAAGGTATTGATTTTAACAGAAAAAAATAAAAAAGATTTCAAAGTAGCCTGTGTAAAGAAGTCGTGACTAAATAAATGAAGGCAATATTGCATCAAATAGATAAAATAAACACATTATTTTTAAAATTTTTACTTATAAGGTGGAAGTATTGACAAACCCATAGGATAAGAGTGGTACAATTCCACAAAATTCCCACCACCAGAACTCTGTATACAATCCCCTTCCTTGATAGTTATCCTATTCTTTATCCCTCTGGGAGTATGGACCCAGTATCATTTTGGGGTGCAAAAGATAGAAGGTCTGGTTTCCATAACTGCTCCCTCGCTGAACATGGGCATTGGCAGGTCAATCTATACTCCCAGCCTGTTTCTCCTTTTCCCTAGTGGGGCAGAGATCTGGGGAGGCAGGGCTCCAGGACACATGGTAGAGTCGTCTGCCCAAGGAAGTCAGGTTGGCATCATGGTAGCATCTGGAACCTGGTGGCTGAAAAAAGAGTTAAGATAGAAAGCAGAACAAATTGTTGACTAATCATGAACCTGAAGGCCAGAATATTGCAGATGAATATTTGGGGTCTCCGTTTTGGAAAAAGCTCGTAGGTCTATTTTAGGTATATTCTAAGGGGCCTATGACTTTACTAGTTTTTGTCTGAGCCTGACACCTAATATGCAGGTAGACCCAAGTTGTTGTCAGACATTGTTTTAAAATAGTGGAAATTTTGGTGTTGGATAATAAAGTAACTGAAATAAGAAAAATGAAATTAATGAAATTAAAATTTTAGATTCGAGAAATATATAATGAAAAAGAAACATGTAAACATAGTATCAGCAATAACATTACATATGAATGAATTAAAAAAATGGAAAATCAGGTATCATTGGACTTTATATAAAGAAAAACCATAGACCAGTCTGTAAGAGAAACACTTTAGACTTAAATATCGCCCCCCCAAAAAAAAATTGAAAGTAAAATGATGGATAAAAAAGTATGCCAAACAACAGAATATTCATCATAAAAGAGGCACAAAAGGCCAACAAACATATGAAACACTATTTCAAGTCACTGATTGTCAGAGAAATGCAAATCAAGACAACAATGACATACCACTTCACTCTTGGGAGAATGCCACACATCAGAAAAAGTAGCAGCAACAAATGCTGGAGAAGTTGTGGGGACAAAAGAATACTCCTACACTGTTGGTGGGAATGTAAATTGGTCCAACTCCTGTGGAGAGCAGTCTGGAGAAGTCTCAGAAGAAGTGGACCTACCCTACGACCTTACCATTTTGCTCATCCCAAAGTCACTGTGGGATGCAAAAGGTGGAACGTCTGGCTTCAGTAATTGCTTCCCCGTATGAACATGGGCTTTGACAGGACCATACTCTCAGACTGTCTGAGATCCATACTCTAAGACTGTCTCTCTCTTTCCCTAGTGGGGAAGGGCTCTGGGGAAGTGGAGCTCCAGGACACATTGTTCGATTTGTCTGTCCAGGGAAGTCTGGTCGGCATCATGCTAGCATCTGGAACCTGGTGGTTGAAAAGAGAGTTATGGAAAGCTATCAGGGGAGGGGGTGGGAAATGGAGATTGGGTGGTGGGAATTGTGTGGAATTGTACCCCTCCTACCCTATGGTTTTGTTAATTAATCCTTTCTTAAATAAAAAATATAAAAGAAAAAAAAGAAAAAAAGAAAAGAGAGTTAACATACAAAGCCAAACAAATTGTTGACCAGTCATGGACTTAAAGGCTGGAGTAATGCAGATGAAGAGTTGGGAGGGTCTCCATTTTGTATATAGCTAATAGGCATATTTTAGTTATATTCCACAGGGCCTGTGGCTATCCTAGTGTTTTTTTGTTTGTTTGTTTTGTATTTTTTTTTTGCCTGAGCTTGAAATCTGATATGCAAGTGGATCTAATTATTGTCTGGGGAGATTATGTCATGCCTAGAAGAAGGATCAGAAAGCTAGACCAGGGAAGAAAGTAGCTCCCAAATATGGGAAAAGTGTATAAATATTGTTGATTGTAAACCCCATTGATTTGATGTGATCTGGGGCCCATATTCAGCTTAGGAGCCTATGTGACCTCTGTATCCCTATAGATCTCAGCTCACACTCTGTGGTCATAAGTAGGAAAGTTCCAAGCTGCCCAATATCAGGACCCATCTTACTCAGGTGTAGCATAGAGTATATTATCCATCCTCCCTTCAGAGGATGGAACATTCTCTACCATTGTTGATCCAACTTGAGGGCAAGGTCCTTTGGGGGCCCACAAAGGGGTCTACTTTGTTGTTCCTGATAGAAATAACCAGTAACAATGTAGAGAGGGATTTGAGGTCTAGGCCCATCATGTCTGTTTGGGAATCTCAGGACTCCCTGATAAGGGCCCCGGCTGATTTACAAATGAATTCCACAAAGCCTTCAAGGAAGAGTTAATACCTCTACTTTTAAAAGTGTCCCAGAATATTGAAGACACAGTAATACTCCCTTCCAGCTTCTATAAAGCCAACATCACTCTGATACCAAAAGCAGACAGGGACACAGCCAAGTAAGAAAACTACAGACCAATATCTCTTCTTCTTCTAGCGTTTGCCCTTCTTCCGTAGCCAGTCAACAGCGTCAGGTTGAGCCTGATGTAAAGTTTCGAGACCTCCTTTGAATCTGGAGAGGTGGCAGTCGTTGACTATGTGGGTCATTGTCTGTAGCCGCAGGGGCAGTTCGGGTCGTCTCTGGCTCCCCAGCGATGGAACATAGCGGCGCACCAGCCATGGCCTATTCGATAGCGATTGAGGAGGACCCAATCATAACGTGCTAGGTCAAAGCTGGGTTGACGCTTGCAGGGGTCTGTGATGAAGTGTTTGTTCTTTACCTCAGCTGACTGCCAACTCTGTTTCCAAGAGTCCGGAACAGAGAAGTTCAGTGTAGGCGTAGGGGACCAGATTGGGTGACGAGACATCAAGCGTTGGACAGGGTGGGTGAAGATAGCCGCGTATATTGGCAGGTCCGGTCGAGCGTAGACGTGGGAAATGAACTTAGATGATGCCGCATCCCTACGAATATCTGGAGGGGCGATGTTGCTAAGAACTGGCAGCCATGGAACTGGGGTGGAACGGATGGTTCCAGAAATTATCCTCATGGAGGAATATAATTTGGAATTGACCAAGTGGACATGGGGGCTACAGAACCATACTGGGGCACAGTATTCTGCAGTGGAATAGCATAATGCCAGAGATGATGATCATAGTGTGGAAGCGCTCGCGCCCCATGAGGATCTGGCCAGTCTTGCAATGATGTTATTCCTTGCGCCCACCTTTGCTGCAGTTTTTATGAGATGTTCGTGAAATGACAGGGTGCGATCGAGAGTAACGCCAAGATAGACTGGCTGGGCTTCATGCCGGATTCTCGTATTGTCAAGCTGCACATTAAGCTCACGCGAGGCCGAGGCATGGTGTAGATGGAAAACAGATGATACCGTTTTTGCAGTGCTAGGGATTAGTCACCATTTTTTACAGTAATCAGATATCAGAGACATGTCTTTCATGAGTGTTTGCTCGAGGATGTCGAACTTGGATGCCTGAGTTGCACAGCAGATGTCATCGGCGTAGATGAACTTCCTTGAAGAAGTTTCTGGGAGGTCATTGATGTAAATATTGAATAGCATAGGAGCCAGAACAGAGCCCTGGGGGAGGCCACTTGAGACAAGTCTCCATCTGCTAGACTTGTCACCCAGATGCACCTGGAATCTTCTGTTTTGGAGAAGAAACGATATAGTGTTGGCCAACCATGGAGGCAGGCATCTTGAGATCTTGACTAGGAGACCACGGTGCCAAACGGTGTCATAGGCTGCTGTGATTAATATAGATGCTAAAATATTGAACAAAATTTTAGCCAACTGGATACGGCAGTATGTTAAAAAGATTGTTCATCATGACCAAATGGGTTTTATTCCAGAGAATATAATATATGTAAATATATGCTATAATATATGTAAATCAATCAATGTGATCCACTATATTAATAAAAGCAAGACCATAAACCACATGGACATATCAATAGATGCAAAGATAGCCTTTGACAAAATCCAACATTGCTTTATGATCAAACGCTACAAAAATGGAAATAGATGGGAAGTTCCTTAAGATAGTGAAGTCCATATATTGCAAATCTATAGCCAACATCATACTCAATGGTGAAAAACTGGAAGTATTTCCCCTCAGATCAGGTACTAGACAGGGCTGCCCACTATCACCATTATTGTTCAATATAGTGTTGGGAGTTCTTGCCATAGCACTCAGACAGGAGCAAGGAATTAAAGGGATACAGATTGGAAGAGAAGTCAAACTCTCCCTATTTGCAGATGACATGATAGTATACATAGAAAAGCCTTTTTTCCCCCCAAGGATTTATTTATTAATGAGAAATATAGGAGGAGAGAGACAGAACCAGACATCCCTCTGGTACATGTGCTGCCAGGGATTGAACTCAGGACCTCATGCTTGAGAATCCAATGCTTTATCTACTGCACCACCTCCCAGACCACTATATTGAAAAACCTAAGGAATCCAGCAAGGAGTTTTTGGAAGTCATGAGGCGATACAGTCATTTCTCTAAGTTAGAGGAAGATGAAATTCACAAATCAATTGCTTTTACTATAGCAACCAAAGCAATAAAATATCTAGAAATAAACCTAACCAAAGAAGTGAAAGACTTGTACACTGAAAATTATGAGTTACTACTCAAGGAAATTGAAAAAAGACACAAAGAAGTGGAAAGATATTCCATATTCATGGTTGGAAAAATTAATATCATTAAAATGAATACATTAACCAGAGCCATATACAGATTGAATGCTATCCCCATCAAGAGCCTAACCACATTTTTTTTTAGAATAGTAAAAATGCTACAGATGTTTATCTGGAACCAGAGAAGACCTAGAATTGCCAAAATAATCTTGGGAAGAAAGAACAGAACTGGAGGCCCCACACTCCCAGATCTCAAATTTATTATTGGTCCATTGTAATCAAAACTGCATGGTACTGGAACATAAACACACTGTCCAGTGCAATAGAATTGAAAGCCCAGTAGTAAGCCCCCACACCTATGGACATCTAAACTTTGGCAAAGATGCCCAGAGTATTAAATCGGGAAAGGAGAGTCTCTTCAACAAATGGTGTTGGAAAAAATGGGTTGAAACATGTAGAAGAATGAAACTGAACCACTATATTTCACCAAATACAAAAGTAAATTCCAAGTGGATCAAGGACTTGGATATTAGACCAGAAACTATCAGATACTTAGAGGAAAATATTGGCAGAACCCTTTTATGCATAAATTTTAAAGACATCTTTAATGAAATGAACCCCAAAACAAAGGAGACTAAGGCAAGCATAAACCTATGGGACTACATCAAATTAAAAAGATTCAGCACAGCAAAATAAGCCAATACCCAAACCAACAGACCCCTCACAGAATGGGAGAAGATCTTTACATGCCATACATCAGACAAGAGTTTAATAACCAAAATATGTAAAGTGCTTGCCAAATTCAATAACAAGAAAACAAATAACCCCATCCAAAAATGGGGAGAGGAAAATATTCACCATAGAAGAGATCCAAAAGGCTAAGAAACACATGAAAAAATTTTCCAAGTCTTTGATTTTCAGAGAAAGGCAAACAAAGACAATGAGATACTACTTCACTCCTGTGAGAATGTCATACATCAGAAAAGGTAGCAGCAATAAATGCTGGAGTGGTTGTGGGGTCATAGGTACCCTCTTACACTGCTGGTGGGAATGTAAATTGCTCCAACCTCTGTGGAAAACAGTCTGGAGAACTCTCAGAAGGCTAGAAATGGACCTACCCTATGATCCTGTAATTTCTCTCCTGGGGATATATCCTAAGGAACTCAGCACACCTATCCAAAAAGATCTGTGTATACCTATGTTCTTAGCAGCACAATTTGTAATAGCCAAAACCTGGAAGCAACCCAGGTGTCCAACAACAGATGAGTGGCTGAGCAAGTTGTGGTATATATACACAATGGAATATTACTCAGCTATCAAAAACAGTGAATTTCCCATTCTCAGCCCATCTTGGATGGAGACTGAAGAAATCAAGTGAAATAAGTCAGAAACAGAAGTGTGAATATGGGATGATCTCACTCTCAGGCAGAAGTTGAAAAACAAGATCAGAATAGAAAACACAAGTAGAACCTAAACTGGAGTTGGTGTATTGCACCAAAGTAAAAGACTCTGGGGTGGGGTGGGAGGAGAGTATAGGTCCAAACAAGATGACAGAGGACCTAGTGGCTGTTGTATTGTTACGTGGAAAACTGAGCAATATTATCCATGTACAAACAATTGTACTTACTGTCAATATAAAACATTAATCCCCCAATAAAGAAATTTTTAAAAAAAGAAAATTCTAGTTGTTATATAAAAACTTCCAGTTGTCAGGCTGTGAGTATGGATTGACCTGTCAACACCCATGTTCAGCAGGGAAGTAATTACAGAATCTAGACCTTCCACCTTCTACATTCCACAATGACCTTGGGTCCATACTCCCAGAGAGTTAAAGAATAGGAAAGCTGTCAGGGGAGGGGATGGAATACGGAGATTTGGTAGTGGGAATTGTGTGGAGTTGTACCCCTTTTATCCTATGGTTTTGTCAGTGCTTCCTTTATAAATAAAATAATAATAAAATAATAAAAAAAAAACTTCTAGTAGTGAAGCAGTGCTGCAGGTGTCTCTCTTCCTCTCTGTCTTCCCCTACTTTCTTGATTACTGGCTATCTCTATCCAATAAATAAAGATAATAAGAAAACTTTTTTTTACAGTTTTAAAAAAATATATGTCAAGCAAAATGGAACCATAAGAAAGTAGAGTGACTATATTAATATCAGAAAAAAATAAGACTTTTTGAGAAAAATGTTACTAGAGATAAAGAAGATATAATAGTAAATGTGTCAATCCTGTAAGAATATAGAATAGTCAGAGGCATATTCTATTCGTCTCTAATAAGAGATCATTAAAATACATGAAGCAAAACCTAACAGAAATTAAGGGAGGAACAGACAACTCAATATTAGTCATAGACCTTAGTACTACAATTTAAATAATGAATAGAACTAGTCAGTAGCTCAAGAAGAGAAGAAATGAAATATCAAGGAGGAAAAATCACAAACCAATGATACTTAACAGACATTTATCAAATACTAACAACAACAGAATATGCTTTTATTTCAGCAACACAGGGAACATTTTCCACAAATGGGTCATTTGCCAGCTTATAAAACAGACTTCATTAAACTGAAAATTATAGAAATAATGTACTTTTACCATGCTAGCTATCTTCTACAATGTAAGGGAATAATTAACAGGGAAAAATCGTAACACTCACAAATATATGGAAGTTATGCAAAATCCTAAATAACTAATGGATCACAGAAGAAACCACAAAGAATAATAAAATTACTTCAGATGAATAAAAATGAAGCTATAACATACAGAAATGTATAGGATATAGCTAACATAAAACAAAGGAACAAAAATCAGACAAATGAGCAATAGATGAAATAATAGCAGGCCTAAATGCAAGCAGAACAATTAAGTGCAGTGGCCTAAATATATTTATGGAAAATACAGATGATTAGAATGGATTAAGAAGAACAGACAAATAAGGGGTTGAGAGATGATGCTCCTGGTTGACTACACGTTATTATGCACAAGGACCTGAGTTCAAGTCTGTGGTCCCTATCTGTAGAGGGAAAACTTAGGAGCTATGAAGCAATGGTGTAGGATCTCTCTTTCTCTCTCCCTCTCTATTTCCTCCTTCCCTCTCAATTTATTTGTATCTATCCAATAAATAAAGAAATAAAACATACCTTGAGTCATGTTTATGCTGCCTACAAAACAATGATTTTGAGTATGATAATATAGATAGAAAATTATAGTTGCAGTATAAAAGCTGCCACAGATTTTATAGCTAAAAAATGTCAGGAATGAAAGCATCATTATATAATGATAAAAGCTACAAATTATCAATAATGCTTAACAATCATAAATCTGCATGCTCCTAATGACAGAAGGGCATTAGTCCTTCCTCTGCTTTTAGTTTTGTGCAGGTCCTCATTGGATTCGATGCTGCCACCACATTATAGAGGGCAATCAACTCTATTAAGTCTACCAATTGAAATGCTAATCTTATCTGGAAAAACCCTCACAGACACACTCTGAATGCTTATCTGTTTCTCTGGGATATATGATCTTCCTGTCCTTGAAATGTGATTTACACCATAACTTTGCTTCTTATACATTTAGACTACTACTGGAATTTTATCAAAAGTTTTTCTGTTTCCAAATTGTAGGTGGCAGATTATAGGACTTCTCAGCCTCCATGAAATGTGTGATCTCAATTCTCATTAAAAAAAATATATATCTAAAAAAATTCTATCTATCTATCTATCTATCTATCTTCTAATATCTAACTTTATCATCTAGGTTTATATCCCTCATCTATCAAATCCATTTATTTTTTATACATTTATTTATTTATTGTGGGATATATAGAGAGAGAAATTGAGAGGGGAGGGGGAGAATGAGAGAAGAGAGACAGAGAGACACCTACAGCCCTGCTTCACCACTTGTGAAGCTTTCCCCCTGCAGGTGGGGACCAGGGCCTAGTGTGTGCACTTAACCAGGTGCGCCACTGCTGGCCCCTTTATTTTGTATTTTATTTTTTCAATAGAGACAGAAATCAAGAAGGAAGAGGAGAGGGGGATAGAGAGAAAAAGAGAGGCACAACATTGCTTCACTGCTCATGAAGCTTTCCTCTGCACATGGGGACTAGGGGTTTGTATTGTACATGTGCATTCAACTAGATGTTCCACCACTCAGCCCCCATTTCTAACTTTATTTTTTTTCTAGTTCTTTATGGGTTCTGTTTCTCTGGAGATTTATGTGAAATATACTACACAGATTGACTTTAAAATTATTAACAGTGTCAAATAATTGTGAGCCAAATTACTATACTTTTTTTAAAAAGATATTTTATTTACTTACTGTTGCTATCTAGAGACAGGAAGAGAGAGAGCAAGAATCAGAGCATCACTCTGCCAGGGATGAAACTTGAGACCTCCTACTTGAGAGTCTATCACTCTGTCCACTATGCTACCTCCTGAGCCCAAATTATTATACTTTTTATGCTCCACGTCATTACATTTTTTTCCCCTACTCCTTCCTCCATTGGGCTTATTCATTCATCTAACAAATTGGATAGTCTAATTTTTATTGGTTTCCACAATTTTGCACAACTTGCATATTCTAGGTCGAATTCAGACTAAGAATTATATGTCTAATTTCTGAGACCATTAAGAAGAGTGAACTGCTTTTGGAGGAATCATGAATAAAGCATTTTTCCTCCTAAGATTATTATATCTGCCAAGTCATCCCCAATGAACTATCACTTATCACATTCCAAAACTAGCCAATATGTTTGGTATTTTTCTTACTGGTAAAAAGTGTGCCCAGAATTTTTTGTTTGTTTCCTTATTTTGAGAGAGGTAAGAATTCAGTTGTGCTGATTTGATTTTAGTCTTTCTGTGTGTAAGATCAACATGATACCTAGACACTAGTTGGAAACCTTAATCAAAAATCAAATTAAAACTGTAAATTAATTCCTCATGTTTTAATTTCTTTGTTTTAATCTGAATTTGATATGTCACTGACTATAGTGTTCAAATTAACTTTAATCGACTGTGGAGTATGGTCTTAACAAGAATTATTAGAACAAATAAGGTTAAAAAAATACGGCCACCTTTACAATTGACATTGCTATCTTTTGCTCCAAAGTAATAGAATGAATGGTGATCTAACTTTGTCATGCACAGCAATTCCTTCCCATATCTGATTCATTACCATATAGTCATGTTAACTCATTGTAGATTCATTTCCTTTATTTGCTTTCTCTGAAGGCATTTTTTTTACTTTACTGTTTACTGCTTGTCCAATATTTTGTTTTTCTACTGTTCTTTGTTCAAACTGCAAAAATCTGAAATAAAAATATAATATAGAAGTATAGGCATCAGTTAGCATTTTCTATGGCATATGGTACTTCAGATGCCATATGTACCAGTGTTTAGTGATTCTGGCAAAGAGGCATGGAATGGTGAAATCCAACTGCCAGGATTGCTGAAAACAAATATGTAAATGCTCCAGGGCTTTTGTTATTCATAACATACCTCTAACACAGCACATACAATATGCTGTTCATTCTGTAACTAGTATAACTAATAAACCACACTTTCCTCTCTTATGTTTCAAGGCTTTTCCAAGTTTGCGTGGTCTTCTGCCTCTAACCTTGAATTCCACTGCTAAACTCTACATTTCATGAAGCTCATATTAATCAAAGAGCCCTAGGGGAACAGTGCCTCCTTATTTCCAAGGACATTTATATATTTTGTCAAATAAAAATTCAAAGTCTTCTGCAGGCTTCTTCTGTGAGACAAAGAAAATGCACTGTGCATGTTCTTTAGTCAGTACACCATCATTAAGGGAAGCAGACAACAGCAGGAAAGGCATATTTGGGCAGAAGAGAATTTCTTTATTGTGAGGCTGCTCAGTACTCTTCCCAACAGTTATGCTCCACAGGATGTCCTGTGAGAGGAGGTCTGTGGATGGACTTCTTCAAAAACGGCAAATGATCATTTTAATAACTTTTATGGCAATTCAAACATTTGAAGCTATGCAAAAATGATTAGAGAATGCAAGCTGACATTGCTTTGTTTTGTTGGTTTTATTTCTGCCAGTGCAGAGCAGCTGATGGGCAGCTCACCTAATCTCTTCCTTTCTGTCCTCTAGATGGGCAATCCACACAAAGTGGAGAGAGTAACAGACTAGCAGCTAGAATACTTAGAGGTCATTACTTTCCATTTGTCATCAGACAAGCTGTTTAACCTCTGAGCCTGTTTCCATATGTACACTGGGGATAATATCTTCCCTGGGGCTATTACTGTGAGGATAATATGATATAATCTTTGTGGTAGTGCACTTATCTAGCATTATTATTATTAAAAAGAAAACATCTGTAGATTCTGGTAGTTTAGAAACCAAAGGAGATGTGTCCAACTTATTACTGAGTATTTCTCTGTACACACACAAGCTGAGAAGGGACTCTAAAGAAGCAAAATTCTGAATGTCCCAATAAGATGATCAACAAAGAAAACAACTCTGCCTGGGTCCAATTCTTTATGTTGAACCAAATGAAATTGCCATTGCTATAAGTTTAAAGTGGTCTAATATATAGGAAATTGTTGTTGGTTCTCCTTACCTGTCTTAGTGGACTTCCCATAGTAATAAATAATGAACACATAGCTACTACCAGATACACACATTTTGCTCTCAAGAATAACTAGCAACCAGAGTGCAGTCTGATTTCTGCTTAGTAGCTTTTTTTTTTTTTTAACAGTTTCTTTATTGGGGGATTAATGTTTTACAGTCAACAGTAAAATACAGTAGTTTTTACATGCATAACATTTCCACACAACAATACAACCCCCATTAGGTCCTCCTCTGTCATCATGTTTCAGGACCTGAACCCTTCTCCCAACCCCAGAGTCTTTTACTTTGGTGCTATACACCAACTCCAGTCCAAGTTCTGCCTAGCTTTTTCTCTTCTGATCTTGTTTTTCAACTTCTGCCTATGAGTAAGATCATCCCATATTAATCCTTTTGTTTCTGACTTATTTCACTTAACATGATTTCTTTTTGTTTTCTTCTTTTCTTTCTTTTTTTTTTTTTTCCTTTTTTTCCTTTTTTTTTCCTTTTTTTTCCTGGGACTTGATACCTGCACTACAAAGCCACTGCTCCTGGAGGCTATTTTTCCCCCTTTTGTTGCCCTTGTTGTTTATCATTGTTGTTATTATTGTTGTTATTGCTGTTGCTGCTGTTGGGTAGGACAGAAAGAAATGGAGAGAGGAAGGGAAGACAGAGGGGGAGAGAAAGATAGATACCTGCAGATCTGCTTGTGAAGCCTGTGAATCGACCCCTGCAGGTGGGGAGTCCGGGGCTCAAAATGTGATCCTTGAGTATATCCTTCCACTTTGCACCATGTGTGCTTAACCCACTATGCTACCACCCAGCCCCTTTAATATGATTTCTTCTAGCTCCATCCAAAATGGGGTAAAGAAGGTGAATTCACCATGAACTCTAGTCTTTGGAGCCTCAGGAATAAGAGCCTCTTTGCATAACCATTATGCCATGGACACCTGTTCCCATTTCTCAGTTTTCTGCATAACAATTCAATGCTGTTCTAGGTCCTCTTCTGCCATCATGTTCCAGGACCTGAACCCTCCTCGCCCCACCCCAGAGTCCTTTACTTTGGTGCAATACGCCAGACCCAGTCCAACTTTGTGTTTATTGTTCAACTTTTTTTTTTTTTGTAATGGAATTTGTTTCATTGAAGGTGCCTTTAAAATTTAGATGGAAAAGAATTCTGCCAGTATTTTACTCTAAATATTTGATAGTTTCTGGTTTAACATCCAAGGGGGGGTTTTGAAATCCCTTACTATTACTGTGTCACTGTTAATATATTGCTGTAGCCCTTTCAGCAGATGTTTGATGTATTTAGATGGCCTCTCCTTGGGTGCATAGATGTTAATAATTATTAAGACCTCTTGATTGACTGATACTCTGAGCCTTAAGTAATGTCTATCCCTATCTTTTAAAATTTTATTTGTTTTAAGGTCTATTGTGTCAGATTGAGAATAGTTATTCCTGCCCATTTTTGTGGTCCATTGGCCTATATGATAGTTTTCCATCCTTCCACTTTGAGTCTGTGTTTGTCTTGTTGAGTTAGGTGGGATTCTTGCAGACAACATATGGTTGGGTTATGTTTTCTGATCCATCTTCCTACTCTGTGACTCTTAATAGGTGAATTCAGGCCATTGATATACATTTACTAATATTATAGAATGAAGATATTTTAATGTCAGTTTTCTAAACTTTTAGAGTGTTCTGATATTTGGCATGTTATGATGATGTGATTGTTTATAAGAAACCTTTCAGAACTTTTTGTGGGGCAGGCTTGGTGATAGTCAATTCCTTCAATTGTTGCTTGTCTGAGAAGTTTTTTATGCCTTCATCTAATTTGAATGATAGTCTAGCAGAATACAGTAGTCTTGGTTGAAAGCCTTTTTCATTGAGTACTTGATAGATATCTTGCCATTCTCTTCTGGCATATAGTGTTTGTGTGGAGAAATCTGCTGCTAATCTTATGGATGTTCCTCAGTAGGTGACTCTGTTTTTGTCTTGTAGCCTTCAAGATCCTTTCTTTGTCCTTATTTCTTTTCATTCTAACTATGATGTGTCTTGAAGTCTGGGGAGAGGTTCAGTGCTGTTGTGTCTTTCCCTCTGTCTCTGTCTTTCTATATGGAAGCTTTGGTCTACAGTGGTGAAGCCCCAGTGATGACAAAAAGACATGGACTACATAATGCACATGTTATAATCAGGACTATCAGGAAGCTTATTGTATAGTAGAAGAGAAATTTAGAAAGTAGAAGAGATATTTGTTGTACCTACAGTATGAAGTAGAGAAAGATTCATTTTGTTTTGGTTGATCAGAAAAGGCTTTACGGAAGGAGAATTACTTTGAAACTCTTTGTCTTATTGAAAAGAACAGAAAGTGAAAGACTGGAATTATAGAACATATGGTTACAGAAAAGATGAGTTAGGGAAATGAAGGATATAATAGATATTTGGAAACTTGGGAAATGCAGTGACTAGATTTTATTAGTAATTTTCAGGTAAATAAATTATTGACAAGTTGTTTTTAGTTAGCTAGTAGGTATAAAGCACAAGTGAACTTGCAATTGTCATAAATTGGGCACACTCTCAAATGAGAGCACATCTGTCAATACTTGAGTTATAGGTTAAGTCTGGAATTAGGGATTTCCCCTCCCCACCTCCCTTATCGACCCTGAATTCCCTTCACCCCGACCCTTGCCTCAGTATATGTCATCGTTGCTGGCCAACATGATGTGACCTTTTGAGGAAGCTGGTGGTATGAGAGTAGCAGACTTTAATTAATTAATTAATTAATTAATCAGTTAATTAATTTCTGGATAGAGACAAATTGAGAGGTCAGGGAGAGGTAGAGAGGGAGAGACAGAGACACCTGTAACCCTGTTTCACCACTTGTGAAGCTTTTTCCCTGAAGGAGGGGACCAGGGGCTTGAACCTGGGTCCTTGCACACTGTAATGTGAGTACATAACAGGTGTGTCATTGGCTGGCCCCAGCAGAAGACTTTATCAAAGACTGCTGTGCAGGTCTCTAAGAGTTACACTATGGACATTTCTTGTGTTCCCTATAGTTGCTGGTCATTCCTTTATTCCAGCTTGAGATTGCCCATCCCTAAATGGCCAACATGAGTGGATCTGTGAAGGAAAATCTGAAAGATGATGTCACATGCAAGGATAGAAATGAGTTGAGTGGATGAGGGTGGATCACATAATGGTTATCCAGAGACTCTCATGCCTGAGACTCCAAAGTCTCAGTTTCAATCCCCTGCACTATCATAAGCCAGAGCCAAGTAGTGCTCTCAAAAAAAAAAAAAAAAAAAAGAAAGAAAGAAGTGAGTTGAGTGAGTCTGTTGTCTAATGTAGTATGTTGGAACAATAGAAGCATTATAAAATCCTTGAATCCAAGGAACAGGCGGTGATGCACCTGACTGAGTGCACTCAATACTAAAGGACCTGGGTTCAGCCCCATGTCATCTGCAGGGGCAAAGCTTCATGGGCAATCAAATAGTACTCTCCTCTATATCTTTCCACCTTAATTTCTCTCTGCCTCTCTCTGGTAAGTAATAAACATTTTTTTAAAAAACACCCTTGAATCCTTATTTTCAAAATAAATAAATTTCTATTTTACTTATTATTTATTTAAATTTCTAAAACTAGATTCTTAACTATTTGAAAACATAATCCTCTGCTTATACTGTTAACAGTATCTATTGTTGTGGAGCATCTTCCTCTGAAAGATACAAGGTTGATACTGGAAAGCATATTCTATTTCATTTAAAGAAAAGATTGATTGGTGTATTTTGATGGGTGAAAGGGTGTGAGGGGAGAGACCAGAGCACTATTCCCCTCTGACATATAGAGGTAGGTGTTAGGGATCAAACCTGGGTCCTCAGGCATGCAAGTTCTATGTTCTAAAGCCGAGCTGTTTCCCCAGCCTGAAAAGTGCACTTTATGCAGAAGTAAAGACTATAGTAAGAAAGTAAGATCTCTGTCTTACTCCAAGTTTATGTTTTATAGGTAAGTTTTTAAAAATTATTATGAGAATACAATAACTACTACAAATATTTGTTACAAATGAAGAAAATCCACTAGGGAAAGATAGAAACAGACTGTGGGTATAGGTTGACCTGCCAACACCTATGTTCAGCAGAGAAGCAATTAAAGAAGCCAGGATTTCCACTTTCTGCACCCCCATAAA
The DNA here is from genome assembly GCF_950295315.1 of Erinaceus europaeus. Classification (NCBI taxonomy): domain Eukaryota; kingdom Metazoa; phylum Chordata; class Mammalia; order Eulipotyphla; family Erinaceidae; genus Erinaceus; species Erinaceus europaeus. The sequence continues at coordinate 129,396,662 of NC_080164.1, read as the reverse complement.
GAATTTTGGTCCAGTGGTCTGGCAGCTGTCACAGTGCATAAAGCATTGGACTCTCAAGCATGAGGTCCCTAGTTCAATCCCCAGCAGCACATGTACCAGAGTGATGTCTGGTTCTTTCTCTCTTTCCTTCTCTTTCTCATGAATAAAAAAAATAAAAAAATTAAAAAGAATTTTGGTCCATACTCCTAGAGAGGGGAAGAAATTTTAGGGGAAGATGTCTACAGTGTTCTGAAACCCAATTCCATCAGGATCCAGAGAGAAGGTGGGGTGGGGAAGGAAAGACATTTGGAAGTAGTAATAGGTATAGATGTGACTTAGAAGGGCAGAGAAGGGGGGAGGGAGTAGATAGCATAATGGTTATGCAAATAGACTGTCATGCCTGAGGCTCCAAAGTCCTGGGTTCAGTCGTCCCCCCCCCCCCCCCCCCCCCCCCCCGCATCACCATAAACCAGAGCTGATTAGTTCTATGGTTTTAAAAAAAAAAAAAAAAAGGAAGTACTGGCATAAGGATCCCAGTTCCAACCCCTGGCAGGGGAGTTGCTTCACAGGCGGTGAAGCAGGTCTGCAGGTGTGTATCTTTCTCTCCCCCTCTCTGTCTTCCCCTCCTCTCTCCATTTCTCTCTGTCCTATCCAACACTGACTACAACAATAAAATTACAAGGGTAAAAAAGGGAATAAATAATTAAATATTAAAAAAAAAGAAAAAGGAAAAAGAAAGTCAGAGAAGGCAGGATCATGTGAAAAATGCATATATATATTATATGTATATAATGGGGACACAGAACTCTGGTGGTAGGAACAATGTGGAATTGTAATCCTGTTATCTTGTAATTTTGTACACCAATATCAGATCACTAATAAAAATTATAATTAAAAGGAAAAAATGAAGAAAATCTGTGTATTCATCTATATTGGTATATTAGTACAGTATAAATGCACATGTGTACACACACACCCTACACACAGACTTTTGGGAAGAGCCAAACCCCTTTATGACAAATTTGCCAAGAGAATAAACAATCTTGAATATAATGCAAAGCTTGCCAAGTCCTGTCAAAAAGCTCATGTGACTCAATGTAATTCTCAGATGGCAAAAAACCCACTAAAATAACCCCTTCACTCAGACTCCTGTGATTTCCTGCAGGGAGCTTTCATTACAGTTGTCACTGAAAAAGCAATCAAATCTAACATATAGATACAGGGCATAAGCATGGGCGTGTGCGCACATATGTGTGTGGACTTGTATACATGTGTGTATTGTATGTATAGACATCTGAGGTCTTTGTTCTAATAAAGTATGCATGGATAATTGACAACTGGGACCTAGTAGCACATTAATACCTAGTCTTGTTTACTTGAAAAAGTTAAAATGCTACTAATGTTTATGGAGATTCTCATTCAGGCTGTATTCATGGACATTTAAACCTTTAATCTCACAGAATCAGCATAATGGTTATGCAAAAAGACATTACTGCCTGAGGCTCTGAAGACCAGGTTCAATTCCCTTCATCACTATAAATCAGAGCTGATCAGTGCTATGGTAAAAATAATAATAACAGGGGGCCAGGTGGTAGCACACTGGATTAAGCACATACATTACCATGCCCAAGGACTCAAGTTTAAGCCCTTGCTCCCCACCTGCAGGGGGGATGCTTCATGAATGGTGAAGTAGGTCTGCGGTTATCTCTTTCTCCCTCTCTATTTCCCTTCCCCTCTCAATTTCTCCCTGTCCTATCTAATAATAATAATAACAAGAAGAAGAAGAAAAAAAGGGGGGAGGAGGATGATGAGAAGAAGAAGAAGAAAGAGGAGGAGCACGAGGAGAAGAAGTAAAAGGAGAAGAGCAAGGGGATGGGGGAGGAGGAGAAGGAGGAGGAGGAGGAGGAGGAGGAGGAGAAAAAAAGTAGAAAAAATAATCACCAGGAGCTGTGGATTCGTAGTGCCAGCACTGAGCCCCAGTGATAACTCTGGTGGCAGAAAAAAAATCATAAACCTACCTTCTAGCAAAATAGTTACAAAGGATGTTTTTCAAATGATAGAATGTGATCCATTAGGGGGTGCAGGGCGTGGAAGTGATAGCCAGTGATAACCCTGGAGGTAATAAAATAATTGGGGGTTCAGGGGCCTAGGTGGTAGTGCACCAGGGTAAGCACACACAGTGCAAAGCACGGGAACCTGTGCAAGAATACCGGTTCGAGCTCTCCACCTGCAAGGGAGTCGCTTCAGAAGCAGTGAAGCTGGTCTGCAGGTGTCTTTTTTTCCCCCTCTCTATCTCTCCCCCCCATTTCTCTCTGTCCTATCCAAAAACAACAACAACAATAATAACAGCAACAACAATGGAAGAAAGATGGCCGCCAGGAGCAGTGAATTCATAGTGCAGGCACCAAACCCTAGAGATAACCCTGGAGGCAAAATAAATTTTAAAAAATTAAAAATATGGGGTACAATAGCATTTTATTTATTTATTTATTTATTTTTATTTATTTTATTTATTCCCTTTTGTTGCCCTTGTTGTTTTATTGTTGTAGTTATTATTGTTGTTGTCGTTGTTGGATAGGACAGAGAGAAATGGAGAGAGGAGGGGAAGACAGAGAGGAGGAGAGAAAGATAGATACCTGCAAACCTGCTTCACCACCTGTGAAGCGACTCCCCTGCCGGTGGGGAGCCGGGGTTCGAACCGGGATCCTTATGCCGGTCCTTGTGCTTTGCGCCACCTGCGCTTAACCCGCTGCGCTACAGCCCAACTCCCTACAATAGTATTTTTTTTAATATTTATTTTATTTATTTATTCCCTTTTGTTGCCCTTGTTTTATTGTTGTAGTTATTAATGTAGTTATTAATGTTGTTGGATAGGACAGAGAGAAATGGAGAGAGGAGGGGAAGACAGAGAGGAGGAGAGAGAGCTAGACACCTGCAGACCTGCTTCACCGCCTGTGAAGCGACTCCCCTGCAGGTGGGGAGCCGGGGTTTGAACCGGGATCCTTATGCCGGTCCTTGGGCTTTGCGCCACCTGCGCTTAACCCGTTGTGCTACAGCCTGACTCCCCCTACAATAGTATTTTATAGCAAAATTCCGCTCCACAGAATCTGAATAAGAGGCAGGGCTAATATAGTGTCTAAATTGTTTTTTAAATTTCTTTATTGGGAGGATTAATGGTTTACAGTCAACTGTAAAATACATATAGTTTGTACATGTGTAACAATTCTCAGTTTTCCACGTAACCATTCAACCCCTACTAGGTCCTCCTCTGCCATCATTCCAGGACCTGAAACCTCCATTCCACCCCAGAGTCTTTTACTTTGGTGCAATACCCCAACTGCTTTGTGTTTTACCTTCTGTTCTTATTTTTCAACTTCTATGACTGAGATCATCCCATATTCTTCCTTCTCATAGTATCTAAATGATAATTTCGTGCTCAATTTATACTAGCCTAGTGCTGGAAACTGAACTTGCTGAGGGCAAATATTGGAAGTATTTCTACAGTTCTGGAAAGGGTATGCACTTACTGGAAGATCACAAAATAAGCAAAAACAAACAGCAACAACAAACCCAAGAGATCCAGGTACTTATATTTAAAGGATAATTATAATAATTGTATTTATTGCTATACATTTTATTTTTAATTATTTACTTATTTATTCCCTTTTGTTGCCCTTGTTTTATTGTTGTAGTCATTGTTGTTATTGATGTCATTGTTGTTGGACAGTACAGAAATAAATGGAGAGGAGAAATAAATGAAGACAGAGAGGGGGAGAGAAAGATAGACACCTGCAGACCTGCTTCACTGCTTGTGAAGAGACTTCCCTGAAGGTGGGGAGCCGGGGGCACAAACCAGGATCCTTATGCTGGTCCTTGAGCTTTGCGCCACCTGTGCTTAACCCGTGGCGCTACTGCCCAACTCCCTGCATTTTATTTTCAAAATTTTCCAACAATGAATAATTCAGAGCTGTTCTGTTGGAACAGAATGCTACAGTACTAGGTTTAGCAAACTCCTTTGTGTGCTTCATTGTGATGACTTGCAATAAAGTAAATTTAAATAGATCTCAAAATTTGTGTTTGGGAAGGACCTAGGTTTTGTGTGGTCTGAAACTTGGCAGAATTTTAGAGAACTTTGTTTAGGACAGGATGCAATATTTTATTTATTTATTTTTGCCTTCAAGGTTATTGCTGGGGTTTGGTGCCTGCACTATGAATCCACTGCTCCTGTGGCCATTTATTTTTTATTTTTTTGGATAGGATAGAGAGAAATTGAGAGAGGAGGGGAAGCTAGAGAGGAGGAGAGAAAGACATCTGCAGACTTGTTTCACTATTTGTGAAGCAAAACCCTACAGGTGGGGATCCGGGGTCTCGAGCCAGATCCTTGTTTGGATCCTTGCACTTTGTACTATGTGCTCTTAACCCGTGCGCCACCGCCTGGCGCCCTCAGAATTAGGAAAATTATGGGAAAGTATGGAAAATTGAAAAATGCCACTAATTTGATAAAATTAAGAAAAATATAAATGAGATAAAATGATTAATGATATCTTTCAAATATTTTACTTTTATATACATTTTGATTGACATTTTTATAAAAGAGTTTTAAAATTATTGTTTAAAAATATTTTAATTAGGTAAATACAGAAGGATATAGAGGGAGGGAGAGAGTACCTGCAGGCACTTCTCAGTTCTTGTTGATGGTGGTGCTAGGGATTGAATTTGGGTCTGCAAAGCCTCAGACATGAGAGTCTTGCATAAATACTATGCTATCTCCTCAGCCCCGGGTAATTTTTAATAAAGAGGAGAAAAAAAGCTTTTCAAGCATAGCTAATTGTAACTTCTCTAATTGTGATTATTGACAAGCTAGATACATATGAGGTTTGATTTGACCTACAGTTATACTTACTATCTGTAGTGTAATTATCGATTTCTGCCCTTCATACTTTCCATTGTATGAAGGATTTTTTTTCTCTGAAGTACATTTTCTGTTAAAAAAATTAATGCACTATTACATATATTTATGAAGGAGATAATTTCTATGTTAATTAAACATTTAAAATATTCTTTTATTTTTATTAGAGAGACCAGAGCACCACTAAGCTGTGGCATAAGGTGGTGCCGGGGGTTGAACTTGGTACTCAAGAGACTTCAGGCATGCAATCCTATATTCTAAAGTTGAGCTAACTCCTTGGCCTTATATTGATAAGTATTGATGGTCCTCTTTTTAAAATTTTCAACATTTGATATTTAGTAGAGCTTTTCACAGCCTTGTTTCTTGCTTAGTATGGTTTAAACTTTATTTCTCTCCACGATTTTCTTAATTGTGGTACCAGATACCATAGGATGATTTTATTTAATGCAATAAATTTTGACTCTGCTTGTGTGTCACAACCCCTGGCAAGTAAGAGCATTATCCAAGTGAGCTGTTTTTCTGACCCTTAATATGCTATTGCTCTCATTCCATTCCATATCTTTTTCTTTACTTTTCATATAGATCTTTCATCTCTAGAAGTAGAAATATATGCACATATATGTATATATACATATATATATAATTATTTATATATAATTTTCCTCGCTATGGTCATGTTTTCCTTTACCTTCTTAAATATACTGAATTAAAAAATTATTTATAAAAAGGAAACAAAATATATTGAATTTATTCATATGAAATGTCTTTATTTCCTTGTTTGCTAGTTTAAGGTTTAATCTCTGTAAGAATAGAGAACCCTTTAGTTTAGGATTAATCTAATCCCCTCTAGACTAAACTAGGAATAATCTAGTCTCCTTCTGAGAATTCTATCTGGTGGCTATGTATTATAAGATATTTCCATTCTACATAATTTATTTATTTATTTGATAGAGAGAAATTTAAAGGGGAGGAGTAGAAAGAAAGGGGCAGAGACAGAGAGAAACCTATAGCATTGCTTTATAGTTTGTGAAGTTTCCACCTTGCAGGTGGGGACTGGGGGCAGGGCTGAAGCTGATCTAGGCTTTTAGTCTCAGGTTCCACGTATTAATCTTTTGTGTTTCTGTTCCAATTCTCTATTCTAAGGGTAGAAGGTATCCATCCCCCCCCCCATTCTTTTTATTTTGTTTGATAGGATAGAGAGAAATTGAGAGGGGAGGGGGAGGTAGAGAGGGAGAGAGAGACACTTGTAGACCTGCTTCACCACTCATGAAGCTTCCCCCTGCAGGTGGGGATTGGGAACTTGAAGCTGGCTCATTGTGCATGGTGATATGTACACTTAACCATGGGTGCCATCACCCAGTCCCCGCAATTTAAAAAAATATTTATTTATTTATTTCCCTTTTGTTGCCCTTGTTTTTTATTGTTGTAGTTATTGTTGTTGTTATTGATATTGTCTTCGTTGGATAGGACAGAGATAAATGGAGAGAGGAGGGGAAGACAGAGAGGGGGAAAGAAGACCATAGATCTGCTTCATAATAAGCCTTATGTGAAGAGGAAGGAATTGTAAGAGAATTTAAATTTAGTAAGAGGTGATGAATAGGGAGAGAAACCTCCATTGTTTAAAAATGTTAATCTTTTCTGGAAAAGCACAACAGATATTTGAACTCAGAATTTCTGAGTATGGGTCCTGGGAAGGAATCATCATTTTTGCAAATTGCCCTGGTTGGACACTGAGCTTAAATGGAACTGGGGGGGTGGGTTATGAGGAGGCTGGAGATGATCAGCAGACATCATAATGTAGTGAATACTCGGCTGCTGAAACTAGACAAACATATGTACTTGGATTTTTCAGAATGCATGTTGGAGTCCTTTGGAAAGCATTTTGCCTTTTACTCTTCTTTTTCTTATTTATCTGCTTCCACCCCCTCACTCCATATATTTTAATCTTATTTACCCAAATCCCAGTACTTACCTCTTCTAGAAGTGTAGAGTAAGCTTAAAATTAAAAAGATTAATAGTTGCTGGGCAGGTGGCCAGGCGGTAGTGTACCTGGTTAAGCGCACATAGTGAGAAGTGCCAGGGCCCGCTGGATTTAAAGCACAGGTCCACAGCTGGGTGGGCATCTTCACATTTCTTTTTATTCAGTTTCTTTCATGGGACCTATTTCACAAGTCTTCATTGTTGTTTTAATATATATATATATATATGTTCTTCTGAATGAACTTTCTAAAACCTAGGTTGTGTAAGAATTTCTCTGTGTGGAATTGCCTGTATTTTTTTCTTTATTATAAGATTATTGTTTTATAATCGACAGTAAGTACAGTAGTTTGTACATGTATAACATTTCTCAGTTTGTACATGTATAACATTTCTTGGCCCTCTTGGCCCTATTTTCTGGGCCCAAGATTCGATCAGAGGCCTCTAGCTTCACAACCAGCAACTTAACCTCTGTACCACAGCCGTCAGCCCTGCTGCGAGAAAGTTTGTAGTAATCTTAGCCTTTACCCATTATCAGGAAAACCTGCAAGGACCACTTCCTCTTTCCAGTCACTCCTTTCAGATGTTTTCAATTCTCAATCTCACTCTTGCCCTCTTTCTTCCCTTTCTATACCATATAAGATTGTAAAGTCATAATGTATAGTCTCACACCCCATTCACCACCAAAGTTCTGTATCCTCTTTTTTTCCTACCCCTCAAAGATAAACACGATAGTTCTTACAAATTTTACAAAGAGTTTGCTTGCATCTGTCTTGTTTTTTTTTTTTTGACAAGTTTATGTAAATCAGATCTCTAGATTCCACATTTGAGTGAAACCATCTGGTAGTTCTTTTTCATCTCTTTATTTATTTCTCTAAGCACAGTCACCTCCACTTCCATTCATTTTGTCCCAAAGGACACAGCATAATATATTTTATTGCAGAGTAATATTCCATGGAATATATATATATATTTTTTTTTACCAGAGCAACACTCAGCTTTACGTTATGGTGGTGTGGAGGGATTGAACCTGGAACTTTATAGCCTTAGGAGTGAGAGTCTCTTTGCTTAACCATTATACTATCTACCCCCACACTATCCTATAATTTCTTTAGCCAGTCACCTGATGATGGGTGTCTAGGCTGCTTCCACTCTTTGGCTATTGTTTATAATGCAGCTATGAACATAGGGGTGCACATGTCTCTTCTAACTAGTACTTGAGTGTTTAATGGATAAATGCCCAAGAGCGGTATTGCTGTATCATAAGGTATTCACATTTTTATTTGTTTAAGGACTCTCCATATAGTCTTCCAAAGGGGCTATACAAATTTGCATTCCTACATAACTGTGAACACTGTAGGCTGCACTCCTTTCAAGACCAGTCTTCCTTGAGTAGCAAAGTAGGTTAACCCAGCCTTACTTTGGAGAATTAGGCAGTCCCTATCCTTGATGCTTTATAGTAAGGCTGAGGTTCTGGAGAGACCCTTGCATTATTTTTCTTATTAGTATTTTGTTTCAGAGTGGCTGAATTGAAAGTGGGTAAGAGAAAACATGGGTCGGATAGAAGAGAAGGGGAGGACATGACAGGATAGGAATGGTGTTACTAACTGTGTGGCTTGTTGAGGCCTTTGTGTTCCCTGAGGTCCATATGTATGCACTCATTGCCTCACTTCATGGCTGGACTCCCTTAGATGTGGCTGAACATATGAGTCTCACCTCCCTGTACAGCCTGCTGTGCTGATGCACCTGCCTTTTTCTGTCCATGTCTGGAAAGCTTAACATCTCAAGGAAGTGTCAGTGTCTTCATATATTTCTTGATGTATTCCAGGGGTGTATTTTTTTTAAAATAACATATCAAGAGCATCTCTGGCTGGATAAATGAGGGGAGGTGTGAACTTAGTTACTCTTAGAAACATTAACTTACATAGTCAGGGTGACAGTAACAGTAAAAGCTCACTCTTGGAGAGAAATGTTAGGGAAAGAGAGCTCTAAGAGGGACAGGGAAGAGGAAAAACGGGAGGACATTCAGAAGTAGTAATAGGCCTAGGTGTGACTTAGAAAGGAAGAAAAGGCAGGACCAAAGAGAGAAATGGATATATATATAATATATATATATATATATATATATATATATATATATATATATATATGAATAATAGTCAGCTTGAATTTGTGACCTTGGAAGAACTACTACAGTTTCCAATGGAGGGAATGGGGACACAGAATTCTGGTGGTGGGAATGGTGTGGAATTATGCCCCTGTTATCTCATAATTTTATAAATCAATATTAAATCACTAATGAAAATGTGGGAAAGAATGAAAGAGACAGACTGAGAAGAGAATATAGCAAATGAGATTTTTTTGGGGGGGATCTCCATTTTGTAAAAAGCTAATGGGTCTATTTAAAAAAATTTTTTTTAATAAAAAGGAAACATTGACAAAACCATAGAGGGGTACAACTTCACACAACTCCCACCACCAGACTAGTGGGTCTATTTTAGGTATATTCCAAGCGGCCCATGGGTTTACCAATTTTTGCCTAAGCTTGACAGCTAACATGCAGGTGGGTCAAAGGTATTATATGGAGAGATGGTGTCAGAGTTGGAAATAGGACTAGAAAGCTGGATCAGGTGTGGTCTGGGTGGTGGCACAATGGATAAAGCATTGGATTCTCAAGCATGAGGTCCTGAATTCAATCCCTGGCAGCACATGTACCAGAGTGGTATCTGGTTCTGACTCTCTCTCCTCCTATCTTTCTCATTAATAAATAAAAATATTTAAAAAAGGAAGTTGGATCAGGGAAGAACGTAGCACTCAGATATAGGAAAAGTATATAAATATTCTTAACTGTAAATCCCATCGATTTGATCTGGGGCTCATATTCAGCACAGAAGGCTGCATAACCTTTGCATCACTGTAGGTCTGAGCTCACATCCATGGTCATAGCTAGGAACCTTCTAGGCTGCATTAATTACAGGACCCATCTTCCTCCAGTGGCCCAACTTATATTGACCCAACTTCCCTTTGGAGAATGGGGCAGTCCCTACTGTTGTTGATCCACATTGAGGGCAAGGTCCTGTAAAGTGGGATCTGGCATGGAGAGAGGGCTCTGTTAGAGGTCTAGGCCTATGTGGGAATTCCCAAGATTCCCTGACTAGAGCCCCAGATGATGGGGTGGCCTGATAGTGATCAGAAGAGCCATTAATAAGTATGCTGGTCTCTTATCCTTACCCAGTTTTTATAGTCCTTATTTTGTCTGACAAGGTTAGCCTTGGAGTGATTGAGGGAAGTGAAATAGGAAGTAGCTGAGGGGGTTATCTAGGTCTAAGTAGAAACTATCTGATTAAGTACTTTATTATTATTATTATTATTATTTTGTCTTTCTACTGGCTTGCTGTAGTTTTCGAATCACTGTAAACCATTGCACACTTTTACTGTAAGGTATCTGTTTTCCCCTAACTTTTGGCTACATGTGCACATGTGCTCTATCTCATGGGCCCTGGTATATATCCAGGTTCTGTGGAAGTTGGTGCCTTTCTTGTTGTTTGAATGAAGGACCTCAGCTTTGGGCCCTCTTGGAGCCATAGCTGAAGAGTTTTCTGCTTATATATGCAAATTCATCTTAGTATATCTACTTCTCCAAGTCTATGGACTCCGTAATCAATGCATTGTTAAGACAACTTTGTCCTATTTACTGTAGGCCACTATTATTTCCAAGCTTCGAGGAATGATTCCAACTGGATATTAAGACTCACTCAAATCACCACTGTTTTTAATGTTATGAGCCTTGGTAGAGCTTCAGAAAATCAACAAACTCAAAGCAGCATTATTCTCTCCCATTTTATACCCTCACATCCATTTTAGATATCCTTGTACAACTTCGGTTCTGTGGTCTTACTGGTAAATAACCCTTTTCACCTATGACAGTACTCCCCTAGTTACAATTGCACATGGGAGGATTGACTTCCTCCAGTTTCTGGATTGCCTTTTGTGCAAACAGAATAAAACTGTGAAATGCAATAGCAGGAGCTTCCACTCCATCTGTCCAGCACAGCTGTAGGTGAAACCCAAGATGAACTGAGAGGATGTGGCACAGGACTTTGAACAGTGCGTGCTGCAAGAATTATGCAGAAGTTATTCCACAGAGAGCAATCATTTGCTATATTCATTCCATCAGTAAGTAATTTAACTGTTGACTTGCAGTAGCTAAACAATCATTTGCTTTTCACAAGTGAAATTGAGATTTTTTTTGACTTATTCCAAATTCTACAAGAGGCAAATATATCTTCATCTATATTTATACACATTATTCACTGAGTTGATAAGGATTTTCTTTATGTTGCACTGACTTTAGGTCAATGACATGCATTGCTTGAATAATAATGTGTGTTGATAGTAACTTATTTATTTATTTTAATTTTTAAAGTGATTTAAGATGATTCACAAGACCGTGGGAAAAGAGGGGTACAATTATATATAATTACCACCACTGTATCCTCTCCCTTCCATTGGAAGCTTCCCTATTCTTTATACCTCTGTGAGTATGGACCAAAGATCTTTATGGGGTGCAGAAGGTGGGAGGTCTGGATTTTGTAATTGCTTCTCCACTGAACATGGACATTGGCAGATTCAACCCATATCTCCAGCTTGTTTATATCTTTTCCTAGTGGGGTAGGGGTCTGGAAAGGTGGAGTTCTTGGACACATTTGTGAAGTCATCTGCCCATGGAAGTCAGATTGGTATCATGGTAGCATCTGCAACTTGGTGGCTGCAAAGCATTAAGATATAAAGCAGAAAAAGTTGTTTAATAATCAGGAACCTAAAGATAAGGATATAGCAGATGAGATTTGGGGTCTTTATAGTGGAAGAATCTAGGAGGTCTATCTAGGGTATATTCCAAGGGGACTCATGACTTTACTAATTTTTGCCTGAGCCCCACAGCTAGCATGCAGGTGGGCTAAAAATTTTGTCTAGAAAGATAGTATCAGAATTGGGAATAGGACTAGAAAGCTGGATCAGGGCAGAAAGTAGCTCCCAAATATCAGAAAAGTACGTAAATACCACTAACTGTAAACACCATTGATCTGACCTAGGGCCCATGCCTATTCATATTTAGCACAGGAGCTTGTGTAACCTCTGTATCCCTGTCAATTTGAGCTCACAGCCCATGGTCATAGCTAGGAACATTCTAGGTTGCACTTATTTCAGGACTAGTCTTTCTTGAGTGGCAGAATATGGTGACTCAGCATTCCTTCAGAAAGTGGAGCAGTTTCAACTGTTTCTCAGTGTTCTACATTGAGGGCAAGGTCCTGTAGAGGTCCACAGGAGGGTTTATGGTGTTGTTATTTTTTTATTATTATTTTTATGGTGTTGTTCTTGATGGAGATGACCAGTGATGGTGGAGAGAGGGATCTGTTAGAGGTCTAGGCCCATCATGTCTATGTAGGAATCCCAGAATTCCCTGACTAGAGCCCTGAATGATGAAGTGGCCTGATAGTGACCAAAAGGTTCATCATTAAAGTATACCAGTCTCTTGCCCATAAGCACCTTTTGTAGTCCTTACTTTTTCTGACAAAGTTAGCCTTGGAGTAATTGAGGGAAATTAAATAGAAAGTAGGTGAGGGGGTTATCTAGGTTTAATTAGCGAATATCTGATTAAGTACATTATGGTGTCTTTTTTTTTTTTTTTTTTGTAGTTCTTTCTACTTGATTTCTAATGTTTTTGAGACACTGTAGATCATTGCACACTTTCACTTTAAGGTATCTATTTTCCCCTAACTTATGGATACATGTGCACATGTGCCCTATCTCAGGGGGCCCTTGTCTATATCTATTTGTAATTTTGTTAGGAAGTGTGCCACCCAAAACTGAATTAGGAAGTCCTATGAGCTAGGAAAGGTCTCAGCTGAGTATTGGAGCTGGAAGGTTGACATCCCAGACCTGGCATCTCTGGATACAGTTTGAAGTGAAACATTTTGGAGGAGGTGACACTAGTTGTCTTGATTTGGTTGACATCAGCAGATGTAGTATCAAATGGTATGGGTCAAGAGAATCATGAAGGAAAATGAGCAAAGCCCCATAGGTTCCAGGACTGGGAGAAATAAAGGTTTTGTAGAGAATGAGGAAGGTACCTTGCTGTGTTAGAGTTTAAGAAGGAAAATTATAGTTACTGAGTTATTGTAACCAAGTTATTTGGGAACTTAGTTTACTTTGAAAATCCCATGGTTAGGAAACACTGTACCATACAAGACCTTACCATGATTTATGTCATTTAATGCTATCTACAAATATCTTATATACTGACAAGACCGGTTGCTTCTGGTCTCCTTGGTCTAAGATTATAGGTGATTACTATTTCAGAAAAAAAATCATTGTTATAAATGTATTAACAATTTAAGCCCAGTGTTAAAATTCAATCACTTTACTAATTTGAAACCTTAAGTGCTTATATTGGAGCAATATATACTCAGAACTGAAGTCTATGCATTAAAAAACTTGAGACATTCAGTCTGATAGTAATTCTTACATAGCATCAGTTGACAGTTATGTCAGTCCTTGTAAGGAAATTGCATCTCCTCACACTTGGATGTGTGATCCACAACAAAAATTGCGATTGTCTTGAGATTCTAACTCCTTTCCTGGAGTAAAACCAGGACTTCTTAAACCACAAGGAACACTTCCTCATGAATAAAAGGAAAGAAGACATTCCCCAGGAAAGAAATCAAATTTGAAAGCTTAAATTATTAAGTAGCACATACTGAAAAAAAAAACCTCTCTTTTATAAGTCAACCAGTTAGAATTTTATTGAGGAAAAGAGGATAGTTCATATTACCTAGATTTAGTTAATTTCTGTACACATTTTTTTTTACTATCTTCTAGCATAAAATATTGTTTGAGTCCATACCTCTCATACTCATGAGTATTAAATATGGAACTTAGTGTTCACATCTGGCCCTTTGTTTTCAAAGTTTAATGGTTGATACATTTTTTTTCCAATTAGCTTTGCTGTTAAGGAACAACTGTAGCCACATTTTGTATCCTATGGTGCTTTTTGAATCAGGGACTCTCTAAGAGAACTCTCCAGTTCCATCTGTGGAGGTCTTCCCTTCTATTTATATATCTTTTGTAAAGTAGGGCAGTAATTTCCTACAGTCTCTCTAAACTGTTGGCTTACTTGTTACAAAGATTGATTTATTTCATCTGTCTTCTAAATCATATTGATTCACAGTTGGCATTTGGACTTAAATTTGAAAAAAAAAAAAACGTAGTATTCAATTCTTCTCAATAAGTTGTTTCATTCTAGCCATTAGAGGTTGGTTCTGAGGCTGGTCTTCTGTTGTTAAAATTTCTGAGGCTCTGGCCGGGCCGGCTAGCTTCACGGTGGTGAACAGAGACGCGGAGACAACGGCTGAGCAGGGAAGCTGTATTTCTTTATTCAGGAACAACGATTCACAAACTAAGACAAACTAATCACCAAACAGAACTCCGCTGTCTCTTTGCGGCGGCGCAAGCACTCTTTCTTTTTCTCTCGAACTCAGGAACCCTCTCCCTTACTCTCGAACTCAGAAACTCTGGCACCCTCGCACTCTCGAACTCCGGAACTCAGTCACTGGGGAACTCAGGAACTCTCGGACTCCGGAACCCTCTCCCAGGGTCCCTTGGGGCGGGGCCAAGCAGGCCCGCGAAATTAACAGGACTCATCCAATTCTCTTGGAGGGGGAGGGCTAGAACAAGCCAATGTAAAGCATACGACAATTCCCCCTTTTCTTTTTAACTAAATGACTATAGTATCAAGGGTGTGGGGTGAACAGAAACATATATAACCAAAACCAGCATGTTGCCAAGGGAAGGCCTGAGGGGGCCATATCTGAAAAAAAAAAACATTTCTTGCCTCTGGGGGGCTACTTGCCTCGACGGGCATTTGCATGGGGGCGGGGAACGGCCTAGGGTCCCAAAGGCAGCTGGCTGCAACTTACTTACTATGAAACAAAACTTGTTATTAGCATATCTACTGCACGATCTAACATTTCTAATAGAGAAGGAATTTGAGACTTTTACATATCAACAACGTCTTTTAACCTTTTGTTACACCCATTCAAGATGGAGACACACCCTAGGTGTGGGCCGGAGAGGAAACCTCAGGCATGAGAATAATTAGCATAGCCATTGTGCGATCTACCATTTCTAATAGAGAAGGTAGTGTTTTACATATCAACAAGTCTATTTAACCTTTTGTTTAGACCAACTTAGTTGAAATATATTGATTGTTAACTAATTTTTACCTCAGACTTTAAATGTAAGTTAATTTTTATCTTTATGAGAATTACGTTGAAAACCTTTTTCATTTATCTTTGACTAGTAAGAATTTAGCCTTAAAGCTACTGTTTACCAAACTTTAAACATACACATAAACATAGTCATTAATACACGAGGAGAGAAACCTTTGTTACGAAGACATGTCATTTTAAACATGAATTTAAATCTATATTGTCTTAGTTGTTGGGGGGGGTTCACCATCCGGAGGTGGCTTCCCGCGCAGCTCCACTTCTAGGAATTGCAGGTTGCGATCTCTGCACAAATCTCTGCGTACTCCAGCTTGTCTGTCTTCAGACCGGACCAGCGGCTGGAGATCTCGTGTGCCCAGTTTTGGCAGGGAGCCCGGGGGTCCGGGAGGCCCGGGATGGTTCCAGAATTCATAGAAAGAGGGCAGGCAGGCCATCTTTGTAGAAGGCGTGAGCCTAGGTGCCCAGGGGTGGCGGCCATGATAGAACGCCGCGGCCCTGCCCCATGGCCCTGCCATGTCTGCTGCCCTGTTCGCAGTGGCCGAGCAGCGTGGAAGGATCAAGCGTCCAGTGCCCTGCACCACGCGGTGGAGAGCCGGCTCCTGTGGGCTGGCCTCAGGCTCCAGCATGTTGGCATCGGGCTCCAGCATGTTGGCCTCAGGCTCCAGCATGTTGGCATCGGGCTCCAGCATGTTGGCATCGGGCTCTAGCGTGCTGGCATCGGGCTCTTGCATGGTGGCGTAGGCCTCCTGCGGGCTGCGGGGCTGCGGGGTTGCTGGCGCGGTGCGCGGGGTTGTCTGGGCACAGCCGGCTGGCTGGCTGTTTGACCAGGTGGAAACAGCAGCTCCGCGCCTCGCCTCCCGCCCGCTGGCTCTTCCCGCTGGCTGTTCTGAGTTCGCTCGAGCGAGTGGAAACCACAGAGTGGTCCAGAGATAAATGTTCCAGAAACAGCAAAACAGTCTCGTGAAGAAAGAGCAGAGGCCTTTGGAGATCTCTTCACAAGCAGAAGAGAAGGCCATCGTGCATAGGTAGCCAAATTGTCTTTACTTATCTGAGAGATGCGCAGGTCAGGTCCACGTGGGCGCCATTTGTTGTTAAAATTCGGAAGGCTCTGGTCGGGCTGGCTTGCTTCACAGCGGGTAACAGAGACGCGGAGACAACGGCTGGGCAGGGAAGCTGTATTTCTTTATTCAGGAACAACGATTCACAAACTAAGACAAACTAATCACCATACAGAACTCTGCTGTCTCTTTGCGGTGGCGCAAGCACTCTCTCTTTTTCTCTGGAACTCAGGAACCCAGGAACTCTGTCTCTCTGGCACTCTCTCTTACTCTGTAACCCTGAAACTCTCGAACTCAGGAACTCTCTTTTCTCTCGAACTCAGGAACTCAGGAACTCTGTCTCTCTGGCACTCTCTCTTACTCTGTAACCCTGAAACTCTCGAACTCAGGAACCCTCTCCCTTACTCTCGAACTCAGAAACTCTCGCACCCTCGCACTCTCGAACTCCGGAACTCAGGAACTCTGTCACTGGGGAACTCAGGAACTCTGGCTAACTCTGGCACTCTCGAACTCAGGAACCCTCTCCCTTACTCTCGAACTCAGAAACTCTCGCACCCTCGCACTCTCGAACTCCGGAACTCTGGAACTCTGTCACTGGGGAACTCAGGAACTCTGGCTAACTCTGGCACTCTCGAACTCAGGAACCCTCTCCCTTACTCTCGAACTCAGAAACTCTGGCACCCTCGCACTCTCGAACTCCGGAACTCAGTCACTGGGGAACTCAGGAACTCTCGGACTCCGGAACCCTCTCCCAGGGTCCCTTGGGGCGGGGCCAAGCAGGCCCGCGAAATTAACAGGACTCATCCAATTCTCTTGGAGGGGGAGGGCTAGAACAAGCCAATGTAAAGCATAAGACAGTCTTCCTAATGCCATTATAAATGGTGCAAGAAAGGAAGTGTTCATAATGAAATTCCCAAGTTTACCAGTGACCCTGAGCTCTTCTGGCTAATAGAACGGCACACTGATAAGGATAAACTTCAGGAAGTCTTTGTGAAGCTGTGCTAGTGGACAAAAAATTGACCCAGAAAGGACAAAGATTAGAAAACGAGGCGATACATTTAGAAGAAAATTATCCAAACCTAACTTGGACTTAGCCAAGGACTTTTAGCTATCCTTTATAACTCAAGGAACATGGACTCTTCTCTGAGGTCACTAATGAGTCTGGTAAGAACAGGAAAATTTCTAATAATCACCAGGAATTGTGGGGGAACAAAGTATGGTGCCCTTCTGTTAAAGGAAATCAAAATGCAGATATGCCTATTCTTTACAGTTCTGATAATTATGTTGAAGAATATAGTGAGAAAGAAAGTACTAAAATGCAAGAGATTTGAAAACATAGAACAGCAATGCTGCCATGTTCACATAGACTAGAAAAGTATATACATACCTATATAGAGTGTTGTTAGAGACAAAATAGTGTTAACGTTTTTTTCAAAACCTTTAAGAGTTGTTTTACAAGAACTCAATTTTTAATAGATAGGTTTTGTATAGAGTAGCTATATGAAGTTCATTTCCTAGAGAGTTAATGCCTGATAAAATTAGAATTTCCAAAATGAAAACTCTGTTAGTATGTGTTTCATATATTATTTAAAGAGAGAAATGATGACTATGGATTTATATCTAACTTTTAAACTGGGTAGGAATGAGTTAATTAGTAAATATTTAATGTGTGTATACATGCAGTCAGCAATATATGTAGTTTATGAATATATACATATATTCATATATAGTACATATATATGCACATATATGCACTAAATATTTATCGGAAATAAGAAAAAAAGAAGCAACTGCTGAGGACCAGCAGTTTCATGAGTTGAGAAGTTAAAAATGGAGATGTATAATTAGTACATGAGTTTCCCAAACATCTGTCACATAATATTGTTTAGTTACGATTGAGACAAAGCAGTGAACATTTAACAGATTTAATTTTTGTAAAACACAAAAACAGTTTTTCTTCTTAAGCAAGTCAAAGAAATCTCATCTGGGAAAGACAAGACAATATTATCAGAACCTCTACTGAACCAACCTGGAAACTTAGGAGATTTTTAATGATTTGTGTTTATTGAAAGCAAGTAGACTACAAACTTAGTTATTTCAGAACTACCAGTTTTCAGTAACAAGTTGAGAGTATTCTACCTGATTGGCACTTGCTATTATTAAGAAACAGTCTTAGGATGGTTAAGTCAATAGCCATGCGCAGGCAAATCTATTTCTTTTTTTAAATTAATTAATTGTATAGAAAGAAGAATCAAGAGGAAATGGAAAGACAGAGACAGGAGAGAATGAGAGACACCTGCAGCACTACTTCACTACTTAAAAAGCTTCCTCCCTGAAGATGAGAATCAAGGACTGGAGGTCCTTCAGCACTGTCACATGTGCAATCTACCAGGTTCACCCCTGACCAGCTCCTGACAACTCTATTCCTAAAGAATTATGCTTTGCTGGCTATAGTTTATTCTCATTTGTCTACTAGACATTTAGGATAAATATTAGTAAGAATTATCTAAGGCAGCAAATATGATTTTTTACGAGGTCTAGATAATTAATGTTTAGGGTTGCTAGATCATATGGTCTCTGTTGTAACTATTCAGTTCTGCTGTTATAGCTCAAAAGCAGCTCTGAAAATTACTTAAATAGTCAAAGGCATTTGTTTCAATAAAACCTTATTTCCATATTAAAGGGTGACTGACCTGGTCTGACTTGAAGGTCAACTGACAGCTAAGCTAAGACGGTGTTTATAGTAACGAAACTTGTGCAGACTTTCCAAAGTATAGATACTGAAGTGTATATCACACAAGAGTTCTTTTCATTTAACTTCTGTACATACTATACCTTTATCAGAAGCCCTGCTCTGCTCTTCCCAGCATCTTATGCTGCAGAAGTATGAAACTTACAGTTGGAGAGTCTTGAGTTAGGCCCTGTTCTTGCACTTACTACCTGGGTGAGACCTCGAGCCAAGTACTCAACTTTTCTTTTTCTCTCTTGCTCTTTTTGCCTCTAGGATTATCTATCTCATATTATTCTACTTCTGAGCCATTTGCCAGACTTCTATTTTTTTTCTGTCTTTAAGGTAGAGGGCGAGAAACAGTGAGGGAGAGAGACAGAAAGAGAAAGCATTGCTGAAGCATTGCTCCACCGCTCCTGAGGTTCCTGGGCAGGTGTTGGTATGTAGTGTCCAGGGTGTAGCAAAGTGCTGAACTGTTTTAAGTCTTGACTTTTTCTTTATAAGATGAGAGTGTAATAATGCCCAGTTGTGAGAATTAAATGAGGTAATGTTAAGAAGAAGAATTTTATGCAAATCAGCTACAAATACTTTAAACACAGTAGTGAATCGTTATTGCCACCACTGTTGTGATTAACAAGTGTGTAGTTTTACAGGTTTATTTACACCAGGTACCTACCCCAGTTAAGGTTTATCTGTCTCCATTAACACAGTGAGCATTTTACTTCCTATGCTATTAATATATATATGTATATATATATATACATAATTTGATAGGCCCGAAAGAGAGAGGGAAGGAGAGATAAAGAAGCAGAGAGACACCAGGTTCCAGACGTTATCATGATGTCAACCTGACTTCCCTGGGCAGAGGAATCCATTAAGGTGTCCTAGAGCCCCACCTCCCCAGATCTCTACTCCACCAGGGAAAGAGAAAGACAGGCTAGGCTGGGAGTATGGATCGACCTGTCAACGCCCATGTTTAGTGGGGAAGCAATTACAGAAGCCAGGCCTTCCACCTTCTGCACCCCATAATGACCCTGGGTCCGTACTCCCAGAGGGACAAAAAAATAGGAAATCTATCAAGGGAGGGGATTGGATATGGAGTTCTGGTGGTGGGAATTATATGGAATTGTACCCTGTCATATCCTATGGTCTTGTCAGTATTTCCACTTTATAATTAATTAATTATCAAAACAAAACAAAGCTTTGAAGGGTTTTAAAAAACAAAAAAATAAATAAAAATAAAGAGGCAGAGAGAAAGAGAAATAGCTGTAGCACTGCTTCATTGCTCATGAAGCTCCCCCCACCTCCTGCCTCTTAAATGGGAACTGGGGGCTTGAACCCAGGTCCTTGTGCATGATAATGTCTGTACTCCAGTGAGAGCTAGTATATCACCATAGATGTGAACCATTGCATTCGAATATAGAAAATAACCCCAACTATCCTGGATTTAATAATAATTAATCATTGCTATTCTAAGCTCTTTCTTGTGCAGGGGCCATGCTAATCTTCTCTGTATTGTTCCAATTTTAGTATATGTGCTTCCAAAGCGAGCACCTAAGCTCTTTCTAAGACTACAAGAAGCCCCTTGCATGCTCGTTAAGATCTTCATTTCTCCTAGACCTGGAAACTTTAGGACTATGCCTTCTTGATATTCCTTCTCTCTGATTCCTTACCACCATACTACTTATGTTAACTTCAACCAAATCTCTACTAGTGCTGTCATCACACATTATGCCACTACTGAACTCTTACAGTGGACGGTAACCAGAGATAGGGAGCCTGAGATGTCAACTTCACAACTTTTCAAACAGGCCACCAAGTTGCAAACGCTACCATGATTCTACCCTGGCTCCTCTGGGCAGACAGTTTCACCAATGTGTCCTGGAACATCACCTCTCCAGAGTCCTACCCAACTAGGGAATGATAGATACAGGCTGGGGGTATGGATCAAGCTACCAATACCCAAATCTAGTGGAGAAGCAATTACAGAAGCCAGGTGGAAACCTTCTCACCCCCAAAACAACTCTGGTCTATACTCCCAGTGGGGGAGAAGTGATAGGAAGAAGACGACAAGGGGGCTCTAAAGTTAAGTTCCATCAGGTCCCACAGAGAGAAGACGAAAAGGGGAGAGATATTTGGATGAAGTAATAGGGTTATGAGTAGCTTGGAGGGGAAGAGAGGATTGTACCTGGAATAAAAAAGAGGGCAGTTGTTTACAAATGTATGTAGACAGCTATGGACTGACTGCCACGGTGGACTGCAATGGGGGGAGCAGGGATTTAGAACTCTGGTGGTAAGAACGGTGTAGAATTGTACCCCTGTTGACATATAATTTTGTAAATTAATATTGAATCACTAATAATAAAAAGGATAATAAAAATAAATAAATCATGTGTGTGATCCACTACCCTGTCCACTTAACTCTTTGTTTTAACTGTTACAGTGCAGACCTTCCTGATGGTATCTGAACTGACTGGCACCCAAAGATAAGGACCAGTAATCATTTCAAATAATAGCCCACAGTTTTATTGGTCTGTATTTTTTACCAGGAAAAAACACTTTTTTTTGGGGGGGGGATATGATGCCCATGTGCCCTGACTACAAAATGAGTTAAGATAAATGGAGATTAAATAACAGACTTGTTAATCAGGATTTGGGGTAGACTTAAAAATTTTCACAGTCCATTTTCTCGCTCTCACTTTCTTGCTGTCTCAAGCCTGTATCCCTGCTTATACATTCTCACAACACACATCCACGCCCACGCACGCCTGTCATACTTTCTCTACCCAGATGGATAAAATGGACTGAAGATGGGTGCACCAATGTGTCTTTTATATTCAGTATTCACTGTCTCCAAGTTAGACAAATGAGAAAATAAAAAAAGCATCTTTTTTAAAAAATTATTTTTAAAGCATTCCTTGTTTCTCTCCCTGTTATGACTTAGACTAACCTATCTAGCTAGGTACCACATTTATCTGAAGGGGATATTCAGTTCTGCCATCTGGAAAACAGAAGGTTAAAAGTATGATTGTTTAAAGAGAAACAAAACAGTCAAACAGAGTTTTATTTTCATCTCAAAAAAAGCAGTATTTGAAATATGTCTTTCCATCCCCAAACATAGTTATTTTCAGTCACTGGATTATATGTGGACTTGGCAATCCCAGCAAAAATATAAAAACATACTGATGTATTCTATCTGTTGTTAATTTGGAGTTTTAGTGGATATGGAAGTCTTGATTTTGTGAGAAATTAAGAACAATTAGATATTGGGACCAAGAAGAGCAGAGTGACTTGACATGTAAGAGAAAATAATTTCCTTGCGCTGAGGAAAACAATTTGGAAATTCTGTGAGACACTACCTAGGGTGTCCAAAGGCAGAAAAAAATTAGATAAGGATTGAGGTTAAGCTATGGATGATGGCACCTTCATATGTTTAGGATGGAGGAGAATGTGTTTTGGGGGATACATGTTCTGGTGTTAGTAGCATTCCTTTGTTTCATTTCCAGGGACTAAGGTGTTATTAGTTACTATTATCACCTGCAGACTTGAAATGCCATGTTTAAATGAGACAATTCATTCTTATTTTTTAAAAAGTATTTTTTTTTCCCTGAAACAAAGCTTGCTTTAAACCCTTTCCAGTCAAGAGGAAAGCATTCCTGGGGCTGCTGTTACTTCCCCCCCCCCCCACCCTTTTGCCATCTCAGGGGTTTCATCCCTCTGGGTGGAGATTTTCAGATAGGAAGAGAGTAAAGGAGACCAAGACACCAAGGCACCAAAATTCCCCCTAGTGCCACAGTATCCTCATGTAGATGTACCCAGGACTTGAACCTGGGTTGTGTGCATTATGAAGCAGGCACCCTCCCAGGTGAGCTATCTCTTTAGCTCCTATCTTTCCTACTGCCCCCCCCCCCTTTTCAAAAGCTATTTTTATTAAGGGAATTTATTGAAAGACAGTTTTCACAGGGATATAATTTCACATCTTCTCCAAATATGTGCTAGCTCACCCACCCTGCAGTGTATGGCACTGGGCTCATCTCTCTGTAACTACCCTCCTGGCTCCAAGTGACCACAGACAGACTTGCACACTCAGGCCAAGGGTTTACACCTGCTTCACCCTCTCTGCTCCCTTGATTTGTGAGGATTCCCTCCCTCCCAGTATATGCTATTGTAAGAGGATTGAAGTAGTTCAACAAAGTTATCTTATTTTTAGCCCAGTGATAGAGAAAACAGAACAGCAGGGCTGGGTGGTGGCACACTCGGTTGCACACACATTGCAATACGCAAGGTCTTGGGTTTGAGCCCCTGGTCCCCAACTGCAGGGGGAAAGCTTAATGAGTGGCAAAGCAGTGCTGCAGGTGTCTCTCTGTCTTTCTCCCTCTCAATCACTCCCTTCCCTTTTGATTTCTGGCTATCTTTATCCAATGAATAAAATAAAGATGATAAAAAATTTTGCAAAAGAGAGAGAGAGCAAGATGTCATAAACATTAGAGGTGGCCCCCAGAACCCCTCTTGTTCCATGTCAGTTAACACCACTGCACCCAACAGAAGCATGGATATTTGCCCTGATGTCTGTATTTCATTTTCGTAGTAGGTTTTCATTGTCCTTTGGTTATATCACCTTACTCAGAAATCAGTCATCCCCAAACATGGCAAAGTCATTATTTTAATCCATAGCAAGGCTTGAAGACTTACAGGAGCAACCTTGATGGAAATAAAGTTGCTTATTTCTAGATTTCTTTTTAGATAATTTTAGACACCTGTAAAAGTCAAAAAACATTCACTCAAGCTTTGCAGAGCAGCTTGTCAAAGTCTGTTTGCTTAAGAATACTCTGTTTTTGCTCTTTTTTAAATGCATTACAGAAGAAACACTCTACTGTGGTAACATATGATGAAACTGACACTGATTTAGAATGTAAATATATTCAGGGTGTTTTAAACCAACAGCATTTTGTATGTTAAAATACTTTAAAAATATATGCTGTATTTGAAATGCAGTTGACAAGGAATAAAACAATAACACTCATTCTATTTTGATCTATTTTTTAATGAGGCACTGGGGAATGAATTTTGGGATTTTCACTTTTGTCAGATCACTAAGTGGCCTCCCAGGCTCAATTTAAAATATTAATTTAGAGAGAAAGAGACAAAGGAGAGTGGAAGAGAGAGATGAGAGACACCACAGCACTGCTTTACAATCCATGAAGCTACCCCCCTCTCCCATCCAGCTGCTCTTATATAGAGCTTGGGCTCAAAACCAAGACTCTGAGCATAGTGAGGTGCACACTCTACCTAGGGGTGCTATCTTACCCGTCCATTCAAATTTCTGAAGTGTATACTAGGAGAAGAGATTCATTCATTTTTAAATTTTGCCTCCAGGGTTATTGCTGCGCCTTGGTGGAGGTGGCAGCACTACAAATCCACTGCTCCTGGTGGCCATTTTTTTAATTGAATAGAATAGAGAGAAATTGAGAGAGGCAGAGGGAAAGATGAGAGGAAAAATACACTTGCAACCTGCTTCACTGCTTGTGAAGCTTCCCAGCTGCAGGTGGGTAGTGTGGGCTCGAACCCGAATCCTTGAGTGGGTTGTTGAACTTAGTGCTATGTGCACTTATCCCAGTGCGCTACTGCTTGCCTTCTGCTATTCATTCTTTGTGAGAAAAGAGTAATGGGGGCAGGCAGGCAGTAGCGCATCTGGTTGAGCGCACACATTTACTATGTGCAAGGATCAGGGTTTCATCGTGCAGGCAGACTCCAGGCCCCAGCAACAATGCTGGTGGCAATAAAAAAAAAAACAACAACAAAACCGTGAGTGTATTGTTCAATTATTTTTAATACTTGATGACAAAGTGGAATTGGCTTCAATTTGGCTCTCTATTAAGTTCATTCATATGAAATATTTTTTGTTTTTTTCACTCATGCATGATCTTGCTACCCCTTGGCTGGCTTTTTTTTTTTTTTTTTTTATCATTTTTTACTTTAGAGAACGAGAGAGAAGGAAAGAAATAGAAAGGGTAAGACATCGCCATCTGTGAACCTTCCCCTGGCATCAAGTGATGTTCCCATGTGGTTCAAACCTGGACCTTGAACTTGATAAGGTATACACTACTGGGTACTTGATAAGGTACACACTACTCAGGCCCAGTGAGAAAAAATTAACCTTTATAAAATTTAACCTGCATAGTAGCTAACTTCTCATGGTTGAACCAAAAACATAAGTCTTCTTTGAAGGAATAGCACCTCTCTCAAAAAAAAGGGGGGGTAGTTTCATTTATTTAAGGAAATGTTAAGGATTCTGTACCTCCTCCTACCCTCTCCTTGTCTTCCTTCCCCAGAATCTTTTGCTTTGGTGCAGTACACCAAACAAGTCCAAGTTTTATTTTCTGTTCTTGTTTCTTAAGTTCTGCCCATGAGTGAGGTCATCTCATATTTATTCTTCTTTTTCTGGTTTATTTAATTTAACATGATTCCTTCACAATCCATCTAATATGATATGAAAAAGGTGACATTATCATTATCATTCTTATTTTATTTTATTTTTTAAATTTATTTAAGAAAGGAGACATTAACAAAACCATAGGATAGGAGGGGTACAACTCCACACAATTCCCACCACCCATTCCCTCCCGTGATAGCTTTCCCATTCTCTATCCCTCTGGGAGTATGGACCCAGGGTCTTTGTGGGTTGCAGAAGGTGGAAGGTCTGGCTTCTGTAATTGCTTCCCCGCTGAACATGGGTATTGACTGGTCGATCCATACTCCCAGTCTGCCTCTCTCTTTCCCTAGTAGGGTGGGTCTCTGGGGAAGCGGAGCTCCAGGACACATTGGTGGGGTTGTCAGTCCAGGGAAGTCTGATAGGCATCATGCTGGCATTTGGAACCTGGTGGCTGAAAAGAGAGTTAACATACAAAGCCAAACAAATTGTTGAACAATCATGGACCCAAAGGCTGGAATAGTGCAGATGAGGTATTGGGACCCTTATGTACTTCGGCTTTCAGATATATATTTTTCCCTGAACGTGTGAACATATGTACTATCTCAGGGGACCTGGTCTATATCTAGGTTTTGGGACTTTGTTAGGAAGTGAACCACCTGGAATGGAATTAGAGAATACTATGAAAGGAAAGGTCTCACCCGAGTGATGAAGCTGAAGGGTTGTCATTCCACACTTGAAGTCTCTGGACACAATCTGAAGTGAAGCATGTTGATTAGGTTGCGATCAGTGGATGCAATATTATTTGATATGAATTGAGAGCAGCATGCAGGAAAGTGGGTTCCACTCTAAGGTTCCAGGACTGGGGAAATATAGGCTCTGTAGAGGAAATGTGAGGTTCCTGCTGTCTTAGGGTTCAAGAAGACAATGGATAGTTATTGTTATCATCACATTATTTGGTAATTGGGTTAACTTTGAAAAGTCCCTTTGTTAGGGTTTGCTGTATAATACCCAGCATCTTGTGTATAGCTGTGACACTGGTTGCTTTTGTTCTCCCTGGTCTAGGGTTTTGAGAGAGTCAACATATCAAAGACTCAGCCTGTGTATTAAAAAGACTCAGTCTGTGTTTTAAAAAGTTCTAGACATATGATCAATTTTTCCCCTCTCATATTAATTGAATAGTGGTCTATATGACTACACTTTAATAGAAGTGTACATAAACACCATTCCCCCCACCAAAAGACTGTGTCCCATCCCAACCCCCCACCCACCCACACCCCACCCCCATCGCCCCAGGAAGCCAAATGTCCACCCTCCCCCTCACCACAGGGTTTTTACTTTGGTGCCCTACTCTCAATTTAATCAGATCCTGTTTTAGTTTCCCTTTCTGTTCTTTCTCCACATCTGTTGATGAGTGGGATCATCCCATACTCATCTTTGTCTTTCTGACTTAGCTCACTTAACATAATTCCTTCTAGCTCTGTCCAAGATGGGTCAGGTAAGAAGGGTTCATTGTTCTTAATAGCTGCATAGTATTCCATTGTATATATATATATACCACAACTTGCTCAGCCACTCATCTGTTGTTGGGCACCTGGGTTGCTTCCAGGTTTTAGCTATTATGAATTGTGCTGCTATGAACATAGGTGTACACATATATTTTTGATTGGGCATTATGGAATCCTTGGGGTATATCCAGGAGAGGAATTACTGGGTCATATGGAAGGTCTATGTCTAGCTTTGTGAGAGTTCTCCACACTGCTTTCCACAGAGGCTGGACCAATTTACATTTCCACCAGCCGTGCAAAAGGGTTCCTCTGTCTCCACAGCCTCTCCAACATTTGTTGCTGCTGTCCTTTTTGATGTATGCCATTCTTACAGGGGTGAGATGGTATCTCAATGTTGTCTTTATTTCCATCTCTCTGACAGTCAGTGACCTGGAGCAGTTTTTCATGTTTGTCAGCCTTTTGGATCTCCTCTGAGGTGAATGTCTTGTTCATATCCTCTGCCCATTTTTGGATGGGGTCATTTGCTTTTTTGGTGCTAAGTTTGCTGAGCTCTTTATATATTTTGGTGCTTAGTCTCTTGTCTGATGTATGGCATGTGAAGATCTTCTCCCATTCTGTGAGGGGTCTCGGTTTGTGTGATAGTTTCTTTGGCTGTGCAGAAGCTTTTCAATTTGATATAGTCCCATTGGTTTGTTTCTGCTTTAGTCTTCCTTGCAATTGGGTTTGATTCATCAAAGATGCCCTTGAGGTTTAGGTAGGAAAGTGTTCCACCAATATTTTCCTCTAGGTATTTGATAGTTTCCGGTCTAACATCCAATCCTTGATCCATTTGGAGTTGATTTTTGTTTCTGGTGAGATAAGATGGTTCAAGTTCATTCTTCTGTATGTTTCAACCCAGTTTTCCCAGCACCATTTATTGAAGAGAGCCTCCTTTTTCCATTTAATACTTTGTGCCCCCTTACCAAAGATTAGATGTCCATAGGTGTGGAGGTTTATTTCTGGGCTTTCAATTCTGTTCCACTGGTCTGTGTGCCTATTTTTGTTCCAGTACCAGGCTGTTTGATAATGATAGACTTATAATATAGTTTGAGATCTGGCAGGATGATGCCTTCATTTCTGTTTCTTTTCTTTAAGATGGTTTTGGCAATTCTATGTGTTTTCTGATTCCAGATAAATGATTGTAGTGTTTGTTCTATTCTCTTAAAGAAGCTTGGTGGAACTTTGATAGATACTGCATTAAATTTGTATATGGCTCTGGGGAGAAGACATCATCATTCTTAACAGCTGAGCAGTATTTTGCAACTTTTTCAGTCACTCATTTGTTGTTGAACATCACGATTGCTTCTAACATTGGGCTATTATTACAAATTGTGCTGCTATGAACATATGAATACAAAGATATCTTTGGGTGTGTGTGATTGTTTCCTTAGGATATATCACCAGGACAGGAATTACTGGGTCATAGGGAAGGTCCATTTCAAGCCTTCTGAGAGTTCTCCAGACTGCTCTTCACAGGAGTGGACCAATTTACATTCCCATCAGCAGTGTTGGAGGGTCCCTTTGCCCCCCAACCCCACCCCTGAAATCTCTTCAACATTTCTGTTGTTGTTCTTTGTTATGTATAACATTTTCACAGGAGTGAAGTGGTATCTCATTGTTGTCTTTATTTGCATTTCTCTGATAATCAGTGACTTACAGCATTTTTTCATGTCTGTTGGCCCTTCTTTGGTGTCTATTCTGTCCATATCTTCTCTCCCCTTTTTGGATGGGTTTTGTTGTTGTTGCTGAGCTATTTGTATATTTTGGTTATTAACCTTTTATCTGATATATGATCTTCTCCCATTTTTTAAGAAGTCTATCTGGGTGTTTTTGTTTTTTTTTTCCTATTGTCTGTGCAGAAGCTTTTTAATTTGATGTGGTCCCATTGGTTTATTTATTTATTTTTTTCCTTGCAAATGGATTTGAGTCACTGAAGACACCTGTAAAATTTAGATTGAAGCAGTTCTGCCAATGTTTTCCTCTAAATGTCTTATGGTTTCTGGTTTAACATCCAAATCCTTGATCCATTTGGAGTTTATTTTTAAGTGTGGTGAGATGAAGTAGTTCAGCTTCATGCTTCTGTGTGTTTCAACCCAATTTCCCCAACATATTTGTTGAACAGGCTCTTCATTCCCCATTTAATATTTTGAGCCTCTTGGTCAAAAATGAGGTGTCTATAGATGTGGGAGATTTATATTTGTTTTTATTTTAATGAGAGAGAGATACAGAAAGATGAGAGCACTGCTCAGCTTTGGGAGTGCTGGGCATTGAACCTGTGACCTCAATATCTCAGGCATGAACGACTTATGCATAACTACTGTGCTTATCTTCCCAGATCAAAGGTAGATTTTTTAACTGAAAGAGACTGAGGCAGTTATAGAAATGGCTAGGCCACCTTGAATTAGGACAATTAGGTTTTCCATTGGATAAAACTAGAGTACTAAATGGAAATCATTTATAGAAAAGCAAAGTAAAAGGTACATTTTAGCAAACCCTATTCTCTATACAGAAAGAAGGTATGTAAAAACTATGTAAGATAGTATTTTCAGGCTGGATGAGACTACTTGATCATATGTACTTGTTGCCCAAAGCTTCAGATTTCTTGCTCTTTGGATCATGAGAAATGGTAGCTCTAGAAGTGTCCATAAAAATTAATCTTAGCTATTCCCCTTTCTTAAAATTACTGAGGTAATTTCTTTTAGTTATCAAAGAGATATAGAAAGAAAGATAGAAAGAAAACACTAGAGCACTACTCATCTCTGGTTTATGATGGTGCTGGGGATTAAATCTGGTACTAGGGAGCTTCATATATATGAGCCTTCTACATAACCAATATGCTGTGCCACCCATGCCCAAGATGATTTTAAGAGGTTGAAAGAGTGAAAAATTTAGTGGAATATCTTACTTGTATATGAAGAACCATCATCTTCATTTCTCAATGGCAAAACCGAGGTCTTTTAACTGTGTGATGTTTCCTTTTCTATGCCGTGGATATATATAAAAATGGTCTTCCATTTTATGAATAGATAATATCATGACACTGTCTTCATTCCATCCTGAGTTCTCCTTTGCTGTCCTGACGCATAATATGACAGTATTAGGGATGGTGAAAAGTGTTTGGGTTCTTCAGTTTTCAAGTCACATAAAGCAAGACAATGCTAGGTGTCTGATAAGTTGTTGATAACAACTTGAAAATGTGAGTGTCACTGGGATAGGAGTATTTTCTGAAGTTCATCATCTCAGCAATGCAGTGTGAGATGTCTGAGAAGGGAGGGGCGGGTGGAAGAAGCAGCTCTCCTTTTCATTTTCTGTTGACTGGAATCACGTTTGTCACTCACCTGCTTGAACTGCTAAAACCCTCCAGGAGCCTGACTATAAAAACCTCCTGTTAAGTGGAAAATTATCTCGCCAGCTCCTAGCAAATCATGGTAAACATGTCAACACATGATGGGATGTGGTAAACTTTAAAATATGTGAACATCTGATGAGGAGATCCTTTTGATCAGAACTTTCCTGTTGGTTCAATAGGCAGGACTAGTTATTCACTGTGTTTACTTGCTGGTATCTGAGACAGTTATACCTACACGCCCGGATTTGAGGTCAGCTCCCTGTAAAATGTATGGAAACACATTTAACGCATGGAATTTTGAATTTTCCCCAACTCCCTGGTATTTCAAAATGGGAAGTTCTGTCTCTTGGATGGGGTTTAGATGGTCTAAAATAGATACACAAAATTCTGTACAAAATGCACTTAGACTTTTTTTTTTCCTGGGTGTTTGCAGCACATTTGTACAAGATGTTAAAAGACTTGTTTTGCCGAATTTTCATTAGCACATTCTTAGTGAGATAGTAACATTCAGTATCAGTGACAAATATATTAAGCATTACTAGTGCACCCACCCCCCATTATTGGATTGTAGCTATTCAGGAGTTAGCACACATTCTTAATACTGACACTGAAGCATCCAACTAACTATAACCACAGCTATACTGATCAGGTCCCACTTATGATCCAGGCATGGCTCAGAGTACTTTTTAAAACCTGTTACCTTAATAATCACAACAACCATGTCAGGTAGGTATTGCTACTTATTGTCATTTTAAAGATGCAGGAACTGAGGCGCTGAGAGGGTAACTGGTGTGCTCAGGGCTGAGTAGCTAGTGAATGGCAAAGCTGTAATGGAAATATATCAGCTCATCTCTAGAACTAGCAGTCATAACCACTATGGTAATTCCATTCCACTTTCATAAGTCAGTACCTATCTAATATTATCATTACTATTATTATTTTACTTTCATGTAAATTTTTTTTTTTTTTCCTCCTCCAGGGTTATTGCTGGGCTCGGTGCCTGCACCATGAATCCACCGCTCCTGGAGGCCATTTTTTCCACCCTTTTTGTTGCCCTTGTTGTAGCCTCGCCGTGGTTATTATCATTATTGCCCTTGTTGACGCAATTCGTTGTTGGATAGGACAGAGAGAAATGGAGAGAGGAGGGGAAGACAGAGAAGGGGAGAGAAAGATAGACACCTGCAGATCCCCTTCACCGCCTGTGAAGCGACTCCCCTGCAGGTGGGGAGCGGGGGCTCGAACCGGGGTCCCTACGCTGGTCCCTGCGCTTTGCGCCACATGCGCTTAACCCACTGCGCCACCGCCCGACCCCCCTACTTTCATGTAAATTTTTGTTAAAAATTGAGTGAACTCAGCTCAGAGCTCTTGACTTACTGATGTGAAAGTATAGTTCACAGAAGTGTGAGTTTGGTGTGAATGTGATAACGGGTTAAGAAAGGCAGCCTCTAGAGCCCTCATGATGCTGTCTACAAAATAAAAATAGAATTAGCAGATTGTCCCCTTTTATCTCTGGTTCTTCTCCTGAGACCTTCAGCAGAACGTACACCCATTAAATTTTACAAGTCCGATGAAGAAAGTGTTAATGAGGCAGTATTTTGGAGGTACCTGTTATTTGGGACAAAATGGGCAGAACTGGAGGTGATTATGCTTATTGAAAGAAGTAAAAAGATGAAATACAAGTACCAGATGGATACACATGAACTTGAAAAAACAAAACAGAAGCAATCAAACTGTTCTAAGACTTGTGAAGATTAAGGTGATTATCTTTGGGAGGTAGGAGGGTGGTCTTACACTCTTGCAACCTATTAATCACAAATAAAAAATGAATAGTGCATATGCAGTTCATCTTTTAAGGATATTTACATTTTATGGCTGATCTCTTACTGAAGTGTGAATATAGGAGAAAGATCTACAAAGCTAGGCTCACTTTTTGATTGGCACAAAACACATTATTTAACCTTGGAAATGCTGTTACACTGTGGGATTCAGCGCCCACCATTGAATTTAGACAAAGCTAAATTGTTGCTTTTATTTTATTTTTTTAGATTTGGATGAACAGCAACATTGAAAGGGGAAGCCCAGAGATTTCCAGTGTGCCTTTAAATGAGCATAACCTCACCTTTTACTACCCCTCCTACCAGAGGAGGGTATTTGTTACAATTTATAAACTTACACCAACACATTATAATCACCCAAAGTTTAGAGTTCACATCAGGTGTTCACTCTTGGTGTCACGCATATTTTGGACAGTGGTCCTTTTTCAGATGAGTTTCTTTAAAGAATTCCCTCTCAGTCTGTAGCTTGTCTGTTTACTTATTTTTTTCTTTCTATCTGAGATTATCTTTCATAGAACAGAATTTTTCTATCTTAATAAAGTTCAGCTTTTCAATTTTCCATGGGTCACATCTTTAGTTTCATATTTGAAAAGGCATCCACAGACCACCAGACCATAATCACCTGGTCATCTAAGAAAGATAGCCATCTAGCTTATCTTCGAGGCGCTTTTCGTTTTACATCTAGGTCTGTGATTTATTTTAAGTATTTTTTTTTCTGAAGAATGTGAGGCCTACCACCTACCTACATCTAGGTTTTGTTTGGCTTTTTTTTTTTTTTTTTTTTTTTTAGTTTTTGCAGTTTAAAATTTGGTACTTCAACAGTCTGTTGAAGAGACTACCTCTGTTCTATTGTGTTGCCTTGCTTCTTTGCTAAAAGGTTTATTGACTATTTATGTGTATCTGTTTCTGGACTCTATCTTTTGATCCATGGGTCTGCTCTTTTGTCAATACCACAGAGATCAATAAAATAGAGTTGAGATCTCAGAAATGAATCTGCACATTTGTGGAATTAGTTATTTCATGATGATGGAGCCAACAGCAGGTGATGGAGCAAGGAGAGTCAGGATCTCTTTAATAAATGGTGCTGGGAAAACAGAATGGCCACATGCAAAAGAGTGAAATAAGATTGCTACCTCACACAAAATTTAATTCTAAAAGGATTATATTCTTGAATATAAGACCCCAAATCATAAAATAAACAGAAGGAAACATAGGTCAATATGCTTCTTGACATCAACCTTAGAAGTGTGTTTGGGGACTCAGCAATGAAAAGGGAGAGAAAAGCAAAATTAAACAGTGGTAATATTATTACAAGTGGTACAAATAAAAGTATTTGCCCATTAAAAGTATCTTTTTTTTCTTTTTTACCTCCAGGGTTATTATTGCTGGGGCTCGGTGCCTGCACCATGAATCTACTGCTCCAGGAGCCCCCCCCATTTTGTTGCCCTTGTTGTTTTATTGTTGTTGTTGTTGTTGTTGTTGTTGTTGTTGTTATTGCCATTCATATCATTGTTGTTGGATAGGACAGAGAGAAACTTAGAGAGGAGGAGAAGACAGAAAGGGGAAGAGAAATACAGACACCTGTTGGTCATATTGGTTTGCTCCCCTTCCCCCCGACCTCTGAGAAAAATTGGTTTGGCCCTTGCTAGTTTCCTGCTGGCTTTCTCCCCGCCCCCTATGCTAAGGACGTCCAGAGTCCCAGCAGCAGAGGAGGAGAGAGAATGATAGAGAAGCACATAGTGTGGTGATTTGTCCGTTCGTGAATAAAGATTAAACTGCAGCTTCTCAGCCCAGCCGTGTGTCCCCAAGTCTCTGTCTCTGTCTACCACCGAGAAGCTAGCCTGGCCTGCTGGCGCCCCCGAATTTTAACAACAGACACCTACATACCTGCCTCACCACATGTGAAGCGACCCCCCTACAGGTGGGAAGGCAGGGGCTCGAACAGGGATCCCTATGATGGTCGCTGCCTTTGCTTAGTGTGCGCTTAGCCCGGTGTGCTACTGGCTGACCCCCTAAAAGTATCTATTTTGAAGGTAAAATAATAGACACTTTTGTGCTGTGATATCTTTCTCTCTGTCTCTTTGTTGCTGCTGCTGCCTCTGTCTTTCTACCTGAAGAATTCAGCATGGAACAGTGAAGCCGTAAATTAAAAAAATAATCTATCATAACAAATGGCACTCAGTGCTTTAACATCTGGAAGAAGGCTAAGCTTGAATGGTGAAACTACATAGCTGGAAAAGGGCAAGAGACTGGCTCTTTTAATGATGGCCTTTTCTTGGCCTCTACCAGGCCACCTCGTCACCTGGGGTCCTGGTCAGGGAATCTTGGATTTCCCCATAGATATAACGGGCCTAGACCTCTAATAGGTCCCTCTCTCCACCGTCACAGGCCACTTCTATCAGGAACATCATCATAAGCCCCCTTGTGAGTTTCTTCAGGAACATACCCTTACTATGAACTAGCAATGGCAGGGACTGCTCCTCTCTCTGAAGGGAGGCTGAGTCATCCTACTCAGCCACTTGAGGAAAACTGGTGCTGAAGTAAGTGCAGCCTAGAATGTCTCCAGCTGTGAGTATGGAATGTGAACACAGATTGACAGGAACTTGGAGATTATACAGGCTCCTGTGCTATGGGTTTTGGGTCAGATCAACATGGTAAATGGTTAACTGTATTTGTATATTTTTTTCAAGTTTTGGAGACACTCTCTGCTGTAATGCAGCTTTATAGTCTTATTCTCAATACTGACACCAATCTTCCGAGACAATATTTTTATACTGCCTCCATGTTAGCTATCAAATTCCAGCAAAATTTGCTAAAGTCATGGGCCCCTTGGAACATACTTAAAGCAGACTTTCTAGCTTCTCTCCACCCTAAGATCCCTATTTTCATCTACTCTATTCCTATTCTCTGGTTTCTATTTATTAAACATTTTATCCTGCTTTATATCTTATCACATTTCAGCCAGCAAGGTGAAGAGGCTAGTATGATTCCATCCTGACTTCCCTGGGCAGATGAACTCAACAGTGTGTCCTGGAACCTAACTTTACCAGAACCCTACCCCATGAGGGAAAGATAAAAACAGGCTGGGGATATGGATTGACCTGTCAATGCCCATGTACAGCAGAGAAGCAATTACAGAAGCCAGATCTTTCAACTTCTGTACCCCATAAAGAATTTTAGTCCATACCCCCCAGAGGAGTAAACATTAGGGGAAGATGACAAAAGGGCTCTGAACTCCAATTCCTTCAGGACCTGGAGAGAGAAGGGGGGGGTACTTGAAAGTACTGAGGGTGACTTAGAAAGGATAGATAAAAGGCAGGACTGGATACTGTACAGCAAACCCTAACAAAAGGACTTTTCAAAGTTAACCCAATTACCAAATAATGTGATGATAACATTAACTATCCATTGTCTTTTTGAACCCTAAGACAGCAGGAACCTCACATCTCCACTATAGAGCCCCTACTTCCCCCAGTCCTGGAACCCTTGGATAGGGCCCACTTTCCCGTATGCCTCTCCCAATCCATATCAAATAATATTGCATCCGCCGATCACAACCTAACCAACGCAATGATTGCCACCTCAACATGCTTCACCTCAGACTGTGTCCAGAGACTTCACGTGTGGAATGACAACCCTTCAGCTTCATTACTCGGGTGAGACCTTTCCTTTTATAGTACACTCTAATTTCATCTCAGGGAGTTCACTTTCTAACAAAGTCCCATAACCTAGATATACACCAGTTTCTGTGAGAGAGAGCTTATGTTCACACGTATCCATAAACTACTGCAAAATATATACCTGAAAGCAGAAGTACACTAGAGTTTGCAGTGAGTACCTCCCTAACACTTCCTCTCCACTATTCCAAGCTTTGAGTCCATGATTGCTCTACAAATTGTTTGGCTCATATGTTAACTCTCTTTTCAATCACCAGGTTCCAGATGCCACCAGGATGCTGGCCAGGCTTTCCTGGACTGAAGACCCCACCAGTGTGTCCTGGAGCTCAGCTTCCCCAGAGACCCACCCTACTAGGGAAAGAGAGAGGCAGACTGGGAGTATGGACCCACCAGTCAACGCCCATGTTCAGCAGAGAAGCAATTACAGAAGCCAGACCTTCTACCTTCTGCAACCCACAATGACCCTGGGTCCATGCTCCCAGAGGGATAGAGAATGGGAAAGCTATCAGGGGAGGGGGTGAGTTATGGAGATTGGGTGGTGGGAATTGTGTGGAGTTGTACCCCTCCTACCTTATGGTTTTGTTCATTAATCCTTTCTTAAATAAAAAATTTTTTAAAAAGGCAGGACCATAGATAAAATTGGAAAATACATATAAATATATATAGATAGTTAAAGAAATAATAGTCAGCCCATATCTGTGATTTTGGGAGAACCAGTATAGTTTCCAGTGGAGAGAATGGGGACCCACAGCTTTGGTGGTGGGAAATATGTGGAATATACCCTTGTGGGGGGACCAAGAAGCAGAGCACTTGGTGTAGCACACACATCACAGTGTGCAAGGACCTAGGTTCATGCCCCTGGTTCCCAACTTCAGGGGAAAAGCTTCTTGAGTGGTGAAGCAGAGTTTGTTTATTAAAAAATGGAATATACCTTTGCTATATTATAATTTTGTAAGTCAATATTAAATTACTAATAAAAAATCCTGGTAAAAAATAGTCCTGAGGCAACAAAATATGCAAATGTGAATATTACAAATTTCAATTGCTGCGTGCTGATTCAATTTAAAATTCAAATATTTTTATAAAAATAAAGCAATCTAAATGTCTTTTTTTTTTCTTTTTGCTTCTGGGTTATCGCTGGGGTTAGATACCTGCACTATGAATCCACTGCTTCTGTGGCCTTTTTTTTCAACTTTTTAAAGATAGGACTGAGAGAAATTAAGAGAGGAGGGAAAGATAGAGAAATGAAGGGGAAGAGAGACACCTGCAGACCTGCTTCACTGCTTGTAAAGCAACCACCCCTTCAGGTGGGGAGCCAGGGATTCAAACCAGGATCCTTGCGCTGGTGCTTGTGCTTCATACTATGTGCAATTAACCTGGTGTTTCACTGCCTGGCCCCCTCTCTAAATGTCTAAAAATTTGAGAGTCCAGGGGTAGCGCAGGGGGTTAAGCGCAGATGGAGCAAAGCGCAAGGACCGGTGTAAGGATACCGGTTCGAGTCCCTGGCTCCACACCTGCAGGGGAGTCACTTCACAGGCGGTGAAGCAGGTCTGCAGCTGTCTGTCTTTCTCTCCCCCTCTCTGTCTTCCCCTCCTCTCTCCATTTCTCTCTGCCCTATCTAACAATGACGACATCAATAACAACAACAATAAAAACCAATAAGGACAACAAAAGGGAAAATAAATAAATTAAAAAATCTATTGCATTACATATACTAATAACACAAAGAAAACAAAGTTTTGAAAAGATTATCTTTTACAGTGTCATGGAAATTTTTGGATTACTTATGTCGAAAATGTGTGCAGGCATGTAAACTGAAATGTAAATTAGGGCTGAGAAGATAGCATAATGGTTATGCAAAAAGACTTCATGCCTGGGGCTCTGAGGTACCAGGTTCAATCTCCAGCACCACCTTAAATCAGAATTGAGCAGTGCTCTGTATCTTTCCCTGTCTCTCTCTCCTTAAAAATAAACTGTTAACAAATAGTGAAAAAGAAAAGAAAAAAGAAGAAGGAGAAGGGGAAGAGGAAGGAGAAGGGGAGAAAGAAGGAGGAGGGAGAGGAGGAGGAGGAGGAGGAGAAAAAGAAGAAGAAGAAGAAGAAGAAGAAGAAGAAGAAGGATAAGAAAAAGAAGAAGAAGAAGAAGGAGAAGAAGAAGAAGAAGAAGAAGAAAAAGAAGAAGAGGAGGAAGAAGGTGGTATCGTGACATTCTGCTGGCTAAGACATAGATAGCTCACCTGGTAGTTTGCCATATGCACAGTTCAGGTTTGAGCCCTGACATCCCATGGGAGTGCCCTGCTACTGGGGAAGGCCCCATGCCATAATGTCTCCCCTTCTCTATCTTTCTTTCACTTCATTTAAAAAGAAAACTTTCTTCTTGATGCCTGAGATATTGCTCTCGCTCCATGCCCATATGATTCCTCCATTATTGGCAATCTTTTTCCTTTCTTTCTTTCTTTCTTTCTTTCTTTCTTTCTTTCTTTCTTTCTTTCCTTCCTTTCTTTCTTTCTTTCTTTCTTTTCTAAATAGAAGGTAAGAGACAGAAAATGGAAGAGTAGAGGTAAAAAGAAAGGAGAGACACCACCATTTGTGCGGCCTCCCCAGTGCAAGTGCTTCCATGTGGTGACTGGAAGCTTGAACCTAGGTCCTTACCCATGTTAAGGCATACACTCTACCAGGTGAGTCATCTCAAAGTCTCCTCTCTATATATATTTGAATTAAAAAGTAATGAAAAATTGGCCTGACAGTAATGAAATTGTGCATGTGTAAGACAGAAATAAATAGTTTTAATGAAAAGAATAAGATCTGAGGAAGGGGGGTGGTGAGTTAATATCTAAAATAGACAAAGAACTCATAAAACACAGGTGTTAAAAAAAAAAACCTATTGAGGGGGATTCCGGAAGATAGTGGAATGAGAAGCTGCTAGTGGCTTGAGCTCTGACCACATCTACTGGAAACGCCACAAGGTTCCAGATGCCATCAGGATGCCGGCCAGGCTTCCCTGGACTGAAGACCCCACCAATGTGTCCTGGAGCTCAGCTTCCCCAGAGACACACCCTACTAGGGAAAAAGAGAGGCAGACTGAAAGTATGGACTGACCAGTCAACGCCCATGTTCAGCAGGGAAGCAATTAGAAAAGCCAGACCTTCCACCTTCTGCAACCCACAATGACCCTGGGTCCATGCTCCTAGAGGGATAGAGAATGGGAAAGCTATCAGGAGAGGGGATGGGATATGGAGATTGGGTGGTGGGAATTGTGTGGAGTTGTACCCCTCCTACCCTATGGTTTTGTTAATTTATCCTTTCTTAAACAAAAAATAAATTTAAAAAAGTTTAAAAAAATTATAAAAAAACCTATTAAAATTGCTGGAGACTCTGAAGTGATTTCTCCAAAGAGGAATTACAGATGGTCAACAGGCTCAGGAAAAGATGATTATCACCTTTTCCTGTTAGGAAAATGCTAGGAAAACATTCCTTCCTACCTATGAGACTTGCTTATGCAAAAGCCAAGAAACAGCAAGTGCTTATGGGGCTTGGGGAGATGGGAACCCTTGTGTACTGTTGTTGGGGATACAGATTGTTGCAGCCATTGTAGAAATGAGCACAAGAGTCCTCAAAGTACTAAAAGTAAAAATCACATATGATGTTAGGATTTTCTGCCTTTAGTAGGCCCGTCAATAAGGGGTCCTAGCTGTGACACCAAGGATGTGACTATAAGTTAATTTGGGTTAAGAATTAGAGTAGGAAAAAAGGGGGAAAAAGTTTTTTCCTTTTAATTTTTAAGCATACCTCCTCCCCCTTGCCTCCCCCCCCATAAGCAGTTCCTGGGGACCAGCTCCTAGCAGGCTCCCCTGCTAGGAGCTTCTTTCTTTACCAAATTCCTGTCCCACCAGGGAGTATCATTCATTCTAAGTCTATACCCTTCTGAAACCTCTGGCCTTTTTTCTTTCTAAGTAGCCAACCTCCCCACCTCACCCCGCATAGCTAATTTAATAATTAAAAATAAATATTAAAAAAAACCCTTTCCTTTCACTGCTCTTTTATGACTGTTCTTTTTCTTATCTTTTTCTTTTTTATCTCTTTTTTTTCTTTTTTTCATTCATGTCATCCTTTCTTCCTTAATCCTACAGCTTCCAAAGCCACAGCCCCCAGCCCCCACACCACCAAACAGTGTGCTTTATTGAATTCACTGATACACATTTGAGAATTATTCTGGGAAAGAATTCTGACTTAGTGCGGACTCTCACTGCGAGTATCTCTGCTCAACTTCCCTTCCTCTCTAGCCACCCCTAGAATATACAGTGGATAGTAGATTTGCATAACTGTCTATTTCAGCTATCCTTGTCTAGTTCTAAGGTTTTTTTTTGTTGTTGTTGTTGTTGTTGTTGTTGTTTTTCTCATTCTAAACAATCAGCTGCCTCTGATCACAAGGTTTGAGGTAATGTGGGACAGGGTTTTTATTTTATTTTTGTTACCCTGCTCTATTTTGCTATTAATATTATATAAAGGCATATATCTTCCCCCCCTTTAGGTTGATCAGAATTAACTCTTAGCATATATTTCAGTGCTAGGGTAGTGGGCATCTTATCTATTGTGGGAGGAACTTGTCTCCTTAATCCTACCTCCTCTACAGACTCTCCCCTCCACCCCACTCCTAGCTAATCAAAAAAATTAAATTAAATTACAAATAAACTAATAAAAAACCTTTCCTTTCACTGCTCTTTAATTACAGCTCTTTTTCTTATCTTTTCCCTTTTCTCTCTCTTGTCTCTTCTTTGTTTTTCTTTTTTTTTTTTTTATCTTGTCATACACTTCTTCCTTCATTCTTCTTTGCCTTTCTGAATTTGTGAATTATTTTGGGGAAGAAATCTGACTCAGAGTGGACTCTCTATGTGTGTATCTCTGCTCTAGTTCCCTTTCCCCTCTAGTTACCCCTAGAATATACAGTGGATAGTAGATTTGCATAACTTCTATTCTTGCTATCCCTTCTTTCTTTTCTATTTCTCATTCACTGGGATTTGGTTACTATTTTTTCATGGACTGGAGACATTGTTTGGATAACTGGTAATGATTAAATTGCTTCAATACTTGCTTCAGTTGCTACTGTATTTCCTGAGGTTGGTGAGTGCAATTGTCATAAAGGTATTTAGTACAGTGTTGTTTGTACTCAAGACACAACAACTGAGGAACAACAGAGCATTAAAAAAAACACATAAATCAAAAAAATGGGTAGATCAAAAACAAATAAAACTGCCACTCCAATGAATGAAGACAAGAGCCCAGAAGAAACCACAAATCAGCCAGAAGTAAACATAGATAAGAAAAGTATGCAAGCTATAATAAACTTATTAATCACAGAAATGAAAACAACATTGGAGGAAAGGAATGGCAGTATTAGGGAAACAACAGTTGAGACCCCCAAGGAAAATACTGATTATCTTGAGGCAATTAGAGAACTGAAAGCTGAAATAGCTGTAATGAAGAAAGAAGCTGAGGCAAGGGAAAGCAGACTAACAGAAGCAGAACACAGAATTAGTCAGACAGAGGATGAGTTAGAGAAAACTAAGAAAGAGGTGAAAGAGCTTAAAAAGAGATTGAGAGACACTGAAAACAACAGAGACATATGGGATGATCTCAAAAGAAGTAACATTCATATAATTGGCCTGCCAGAGGAAGAAAGAGAGGAAGGGGAAGCAAACATTCTAGAGGAAATAATAGAAGAAACCTTTCCAGACCTGAATAACAGAAAGGACATCAAGATTCAAGAGGCCCAGAGAGTTCCAAACAGAATCAACCCAGACCTGAAGACACCAAGACACATCATAGTCACAATGAGAAGAAGTAAGGATAAAGAAAGGATCCTAAAGGCTGCAAGAGAGAAACAAAAAGTCACATACAAGGGAAAACCCATAAGATTATCTGCAGACTTCTCCACTCAAACTCTAAAAGCCATAAGGGAATGGCAAGATATCTATCGAGACCTGAATGAAAAAGGGTTTCAATCAAGGATAATATATCCTGCTAGACTTTCATTCAAACTAGATGGAGGGATCAAAACCTTCTTAGACAAACAACAGTTAAAGGAAACAACCATCACCAAGCTGGCCCTGAAAGAGGTTCTAAAAGACCTCTTTAAACAAGAACATCACTATAATAATTGCAATATATCAGAGCAAACAAAATTTGTTTTGAACAATGGCACTACAATACATTAAATCCATAATATTAATAAACATCAATGGCTTAAACTCACCCATCAAAAGGCACAGGGTGGGTGGATGGATCAGAAAACATAATCCAACCATATACTGCTTGCAAGAATACCATCTGTCACAACAAGATTAACACAGACTTAAAGTGAAAGGATGGAAAACTATCATACAGGATAACAGACCACAAATAAAGGCAGGAGCAGCCATTCTCATCTCAGACACGATAGATTTTAAATTAAAGTAATAAAAGATAGGCAAGGACATAACATAATGATTAGAGGATCAATCAGCCAAGAAGACTTAACAATTTTTAACATCTAGGCACCCAATGAGGGATCATCTAAATACGTCAAGCACGTACTGAAAGAATTTCAAAAATACATTAGTGGTAACACAATAATAGTGGGAGACTTCAATACCCCACTCTCACACTTAGACAGATCAACAAAGCAGAGAGCCAACAAATATACAAGAGAATTGAATGAAGAGATTGACAGACTAGACCTCTTGGACATTTTCAGAGTCCTTCACCCCCAAAAACTAGATTACACCTTCTTTTCAAATCCACATAACACATAATCAAGATAGACCACATGTTAGGCGATAAAGACAGCATCAATAAATTCAAGAGCATTGAAATCATCCCAAGTATCTTCTCAGACCACAGTGGAGTAAAACTAACATTTAACAACAAACAGAAAATTATTAAAAAACACAGAATTTGGAAACTAAACAACATACTCCTTAAGAACCACTGAGTCAGAGACTCACTCAAGCAGGAAATCCAAATGTTCCTGGAAACTAATGAAAATGAAGACACAACCTATCAAAATATTTGGGACACAGCTAAAGCAGTACGGAGAGGGAAACTTTTAGCCATACAATCACATATTAAACACCAAGAAGAAGCCCAAATGAATGACCTTACTGCACACCTCAAAGACTTAGAGGAAGAGGAACAAAGGAACCCTAAAGCAACCAGAAGGACAGAAATCACTAAAGTTAGAGCAGAAATAAACAACATCGAAAGTAAAAGGACCATACAAAAAGATCAATGAAGCCAAATGTTGGTTCTTTGAAAGATTAAACAAAATTGACAAACCCCTAGCCAGACTCACCAAACAAAAAAGAGATAAGACTCAAATTAATAGAATGGTAAACGATGGAGGAGATATCACAACTGACACCACGTCTACACTCGACCGGACCTGCCAATATAAGCGGATATCTTCACCCACCCTGTCCAACACTTGACGTCTCGTCACCCAGTCTGGTCCCCTACGCCTACACTGAACTTCTCTGTTCCAGACTCTTGGAAACAGA
Source organism: Erinaceus europaeus (assembly GCF_950295315.1). NCBI lineage: Eukaryota > Metazoa > Chordata > Mammalia > Eulipotyphla > Erinaceidae > Erinaceus > Erinaceus europaeus. Next base: position 129,353,354 of record NC_080164.1, on the reverse strand, counting down.
GTTGGCAGTCAGCTGAGGTAAAGAACAAACACCTCATCACAGACCCCTGCAAGCGTCAACCCGGCTTTGACCTAGCACGTTATGATTGGGCCCTCCTCAATCGGTATTGAACAGGCCATGGCCGGTGCGCCGCTATGTTCCTTCGCTGGGGAGCCAGAGACAACCCGAACTGCCCCTGCGGCTACAGACAGACTATGACAGTCAATGACTGCCACCTCTCCAGATTCAAAGGAGGTCTCGAAACTTTACATCAGGCTCAACCTGACGCTGTTGACTGGCTACGGAAGAAGGGCAAACGCTAGAAGAAGAAGAACCACAGAAATCCAGAGAATCCTGCAAAACTTCTATAAAGAAATATACACCACCAAGCTAGAGAATCTGGAAAAATGGAACAATTCCTAGAAGCATGTGCCCTTCCAAAACTGAACCAAGAAGAACTACAAAATTTAAATGCACCAATCACAGACAAAGAAATTGAAACCATTATTAAGAATCTCCCCAACAACAAAAGTCCTGGACCAGATGGCTTCACAAACGAATTCTACAAAACTTTCAGGAAACAGTACCCATATTTCTTAAGCTTTTCCATAAGATTGAAGAAACAGGAATACTCCCTTCCACCTTCTATGAAGCCAACATCACCCTGATACCAAAAGCTGATAGGGACACAACAAAAAAGGAAAACTACAGACCAATATCTCTCATGAACATAGATGCCAAAATATTAAACAAGATCTTGGCCAACCGGATACAGCAACATATCAAAAAGATTGTTCATCACGACCAAGTGGGATTCATCCCAGGAATGCAAGGCTGGTTCAACATCTGTAAGTCAATCAATGTCATTCACCACATCAATAAAAGCAAAGCCAAAAACCACATGATTATCTCAGTAGATGCAGAGAAAGCCTTTGACAAAATCCAACACCCATTCATGCTCAAAACTCTACAAAAAATGGGAATAGATGGGAAATTCCTCAAGATAGTGGAGTCTATATATAGCAAACCTACAGCCAACATCATACTCAATGGACAGAAGCTGAAAGCATTCATCCTCAGATCGGGGACTAGACAGGTCTGTCCACTGTCACTGTTACTCTTCAACATAGTATTAGAAGTTCTTGCCATAGAAATCAGTCAAGAGAAAGAAATCAAAGGAATACAGATTGGAAGGGAAGAAGTCAATCTCTCACTATTTGCAGATGATATGATAGTATACATAGAAAAACCTAAAGAATCCAACAGAAAACTACTGGAAGTTATTAGGCAATATAGCAAGGTATCAGGCTACAAAATCAATGTACAAAAATCAGTGGCATTTCTTTATGCAAACACTAAATATGAAGAAGAAGACATCCAGAAATCACTCCAATTCACTGTTGCAGCAAAATCAATCAAATACCTAGGAATAAAGTTGACCAAAGAAGTGAAAGATTTGTATGCTGAAAACTATGAGTCGCTACTCAAGGAAATAGAAACTGATACCAAGAAATGGAAAGATATCCCATGCTCATGGATTGGAAGAATAAATATCATCAAAATGAATATTCTCCCCAGAGCCATATACAAATTTAATGCAATACCCATCAAAGTTCCACCAAGCTTCTTTAAGAGAATAGAACAAACACTACAATCATTTATCTGGAACCTGAAAACACCTAGAATTGCCAAAACCATCTTAAGGAAAAGAAACAGAAATGGAGGCATCACACTCCCAGACCGCAAACTATAATATAAAGCCATCATCATCAAAACAGCATGGTACTGGAACAAAAATAGGCACACAGACCAGTGGAACAGAATTGAAAGCCCAGAAATAAATCCCCCCACCTATGGACATCTTATCTTTGATAAGGGGGCCCAAAGGATTAAATGGAAAAAGGAGGCTCTCTTCAATAAATGGTGCTGGGAAAACTGGGTTGTAACATGCAGAAGAATGAAATTGAACCACTTTATCTCACCAGAAACAAAAATCAACTCCAAATGGATCAAGACCTAGATGTCAGACCAGAAACAATCAAATACCTAGAGGAAAACATTGATAAAACACTTTCCCACCTACACCTCAAGGACATCTTTGATGAATCAACCCAATTGCAAGGAAGACTAAAGCAGAAACAAACTAATGGGACTACATCAAATTGAAAAGCTTCTGCACATCCAAAGAAACTATTAAACAAACAAAGAGACCCCTCAAAGAATGGGAGAAGATCTTCACATGCCATACATCAGACAAGAAACTAATCACCAAGCTCTTATATAAAGAGCTCAGCAAACTTAGCCGCAAAAAAGCAAATGACCCCATCCAAAAATGGGCAGAGGATATGTACAAAACATTCACCTCAGAGGAGATCCAAAAGGCTAACAAACATATGAAAAACTGCTCTAGGTCACTGATTGTCAGAGAAATGCAAATTAAGACAACACTAAGATATCACCTCACTCCTGTAAGAATGGCATATATAAAAAGGACAGCAGCAACAAATGTTGGAGAGGTTGTGGGGACAGAGGAACCCTTTTACATTGCTGGTGGGAATGTAAATTGGTACAGCCTCTGTGGAGAGTAGTCTGGAAAACTCTCAAAAGGCTAGACATGGACCTTCCATATGATCCAGTAATTCCTCTCCTGGGGTTATACCCCAAGGATTCCATAACACCCAACCAAAAAGAGGTGTGTACTCCTATGTTACTATCAGCACAATTCATAATAGCTAAAACCTGGAAGCAACCCAGGTGCCCAACAACAGATGAGTGGCTGAGAAAGCTGTGGTATATATACATAATGGAATACTATGCAGCTATCAAGAAAATGAGCCCACCTTCTCTGACCCATCTTGGACAGAGCTAGAAGGAATTATGTTAAGTGAACTAAGTCAGAAAGATAAAGATGAGTATAGGATGATCCCACTCATCAACAGAAGTTGAGGAAGAAGATCTGAAAGGGAAACTAAAAGCAGGACCTGACCAAATTGTAAGTAGGGCACCAAAGTAAAAACCCTGTGGTGAGGAGTAGACATGCAGCTTCCTGGGCCAGTGGGGGGTGGGATTGTATGGGAGGGATGGGTCACAGTCTTTTGGTGGTGGGAATGGTGTTTATGTACACTCCTAGCAAAATGTAGACACATAAAGCAGTAGTTAATTAATATGAGAGGGGGAAAATCAATTGTATGTCTCAAAGTTTTTCAAAACACAAACTGAATCTTTTTAATATATAGGCTGTGTATTTGATAGGCGGACTGTCTCAAAAGCCTAGACCAAGTAGATCAGAAGAAACCAATAGCACAGCTATATACAAGATACTGGGTACTGTACAGCAAACCCTAACAAAAGGACTTTCCAAAGTTAACCCAATTACCAAATAATGTGATGATAACATTAACTATCCATTGTCTTTTTGAACCCTAAGACAGCAGGAACCTCACATCTCCACTATAGAGCCTCTACTTCCCCCAGTCCTGGAACCCTTGGATAGGGCCCACTTTCCCATATGCCTCTCCCAATCCATATCAAATAATATTGCATCCGCCAATCACAACCTAATCAACGCAACGATTGCCACCTCAACATGCTTCAGCTCAGACTGTGTCCAGAGACTTCATGTTTGGAATGACAACCCTTCAGCTTCATTACTCAGGTGAGACCTTTCCTTTCATAGTATACTCTATTTTCGTCTCAGGTGGTTCACTTTCTAACAAAGTCCCAAAACCTAGATATACACCAGTTTCTGTGAGAGAGAGCGTATGTTCACATGTATCCATAAACTTGTGCAAAATATATACCTGAAAGCAGAAGTACAATAGAGTTTGCAGTGAGTACCTCCCTAACACTTCCTCTCCACTATTCCAACCTTTGGGTCCATGATTGCTCAACAATTTGTCTGGCTTCGTATGTTAACTCTCTTTTCAGTCACCAGGTTCCAGATGCCATCAGGATGCTGGCCAGGCTTCCCTGGATTGAAGACCCCACCAATGTGTCCTGGAGCTCAGCTTCCCCAGAGACCCACCCTACTAGGGAAAGAGAGAGGCAGACTGGGAGTATGGACCAACCAGTCAACGCCCATGTTCAGCGGGGAAGCAATTACAGAATCCAGACCTTCTACCTTCTGCAACCCACAATGACCCTGGGTCCATGCTTCCAGAGGGATAGAGAATGGGAAAGCTATCAGGGGAGGTGGTGGGATATGGAGATTGGGTGGTGGGAATTGTGTGGAGTTGTACCCCTCCTACCCTATGGTTTTGTTAATTAATCCTTTCTTAAATTAAAAAAGAAAAAAGAAAAGAAAAAAAAAGAAAATCTAAAATAAAAAAAAAAAGAAGATGTGGCATACACACACAGTGGAATATTACTTAGATATAAAAAAAATGGGGTCAGGTTGTGCTGTACCTGATGGAGAACACACATTACAGTGCGCAAGGATCTGTGTTCAAGCTTCCAGGCCTCACCTGCAGTGGGAGAAGCTCCCTAAGTTGTGAAGCAGGGCTGTGGATGTCTCTCTGTCTCTCCCTCTCCATCTCCCTCTGCCCTTTCAATTTCTCTTTGTCTCTATCCAATAAGTAATAAATATATAATTACAAAAATTTAAAGATATAAAAAAGATGAAATCTTGCCATTTACTACAACATGGCTGGACTGTGAATGTATTTTGCCAGGTGGAGGAACACAAACATTGTATGATTTCACTCTGATATGGCTCATAGAAAAAACAAGCAAACTATTACTTAATTAGTTAATTAATTTTAATGAGAGAGATACAGAAAGACTAGAGCACTGTTCAGCTTTGCTTATGGGGTGCTGAGGATTGAACCTGGGACCTGAGAGCCTCAGGCATGAAAGTCTTTTTTATAATCATTATGCTATCTCTCCAGCCTGAAAACAAGTAAAATGATTAAAGAAATGGGGAATGTTTGGGGGGGACTTTAAGAGCAATATGTGATTACTGTAAGGGAAGAGGAACTGGAAGTGGGTAAATTGGGACAGAGGAGATTCAGCTTGACAAACTCTTTCTTGGGCTGGGAGACAGCACAATGGTTCTTCAAAAGACTTCCTACCTGAGGCTCTGAGGTCTCAGGTTTAATCCCCAGTACCACCATAAATCAGAGCTGAGCAACGTGCTCTGTGAGCTAGCTCTCTCTCTCTCCCCCCCCCTCTTTATCTTCCTTCCTCCTACGCTTCTCTTTCACTAAGAAATAAAGTTTTGTTTTTTTTTTGCTTCCAAGGTTATTGCTGGTGTTCAGTGCCTGCACTACAAATCCACTGCTTCTGGAGGCTATTTTTTTTCCTTTTTGTTGTCCTTGCTGCTTATCATTCTTGTTGTTATTATTGTTGTTGTTATTGCTGTTGTCATTCCTGGATAGAACAGAGAGAAATGGAGAGAGGAGGGGAAGACAGAGAGGGGGGCAAAAAAGATAGACACCTGCAGACCTGCTTCTCTGTGATGAAGTGACCCCTTCAGGTGGGGATCCAGGGGCTCAAACCTGGATCCTTAAGCTGGTCTTTGCATTTGTGTCATGTGCGCTTAACCCTCTGCACTACAGTCTGCCTCCCCACAAAAAAAAGCTATGAAGCAGTGAGGCGCGCGTGTGAGTGTGTGTGTTTGTGTGTGTCTGTGTCCATCTCCTGTACCCCTCTTCATTTTTTTCTGCCTCTATCCAATGAGAGAGAGAGATCAGTATGACCTCCTCTTTATTCCTTCCTCCTTTTCTTCCTTCCTTCCATCTTCCCTTCCTTCCTTTCTCCCTAAATGGAGTGCTTGAGAGAACCAAATGAAGAAAAGAAAACCACCATTGTGAGTCATTGTGCTCAGAACTAGGAAACAAGAATGAGTATTTCATAGACTGGACATGACAGTGAATTACACGTCCAGAACGGACTGTGCATGTGGTTTAGCTAAACAAAATTAAGAGTCATCCTAGGGAAGGACATTGCCACAGCTTTGGCATAATTAGGAATCATCATAATCAAATACAGGAAATTGGCACATCTGCTTTTCAGGCTGTTGATTCAACTGTGAGGCTGCCTGCGCACTGGCACGGCGGTCCTGCTGCAGCTAGCTCACTGTGTTCTGCAAAGCTGTTTTTGCATAAATATTTACATAATTTTTTCCAAACACCACTCTAAGCAGTTGTTTTTTTATCACTTGTCTCCCTTGGGTTATTATTTCTTCCCATCCTTACTCTTGGTAAAAGAGTGATTGTTTGTTATTCTGAGGATTTCTCTCTTTCCTCAAGAGAAGTCTAGAGGAAAATTTGGACCCTGGGAGGCTGCTTAACACAACAGTAGAGGGAAGTACCTTCCCTTCAAATATATATTTTTTATTTAAGAAAGGATAAATTAACAAAACCATAGGGTAGAAGGGGTACAACTCCACACAATTCCTACCACCCAATCTCCATATCCCATCGCCTCCCCTGATAGCTTTCCCATTCTCTATCCCTCTGGGAGCCATGGACCCAGGGTCATTGTGGGTTGCAGAAGGTGGAAGGTCTGGCTTCTGTAATTGCTTCCCCGCTGAACATGGGCGTTGACTGGTTGGTCCTTACTCCCAGTCTGCCTCTCTCTTTCCCTAGTAGGGTGTGTCTCTGGGGAAGCTGAGCTCCAGGACACATTGGTGGGGTCTTCAGTCCAGGGAAGCCTGGCCGGCATCCTGATGGCATCTGGAACCTGGTGGCTGAAAATAGAGTTAACATACAAACCCAAACAAATTGTTGAACAATCATGGACCCAAAGGTTGGAATAGTGGAGAGGAAGTGTTGGGGGAGGGGTACTCACTGCAAACTCTAGTGTACTTCTGCTTTCAGGTATATATTTTGCACAAGTTTATGGATACATGTGAACATATGCTCTCTCTCACAGAACCTGGTCTATAGCTAGGTTTTGGGACTTTGTTAGGAAGTGAACCACCTGGGATGGAATTAGAGTATACTATGAAAGGAAAGTCTCACCCGAGTAACAAAGCTGAAGGGTTGTCATTCCACACGTGAAGTCTCTGGACACAGTCTGAGCTGAAGCATGTTGAGGTGGCAATCGTTGCATTGATTAGGTTGTGATCAGCAGATGCAATATTATTTGATATGGATTGGGAGAGGCATACGGGAAAGTGGGCCCTATCCAAGGGTTCCAGGACTGGGGGAAGTAGAGGCTCTATAGTGGAGATGTGAGGTTCCTGCTGTCTTAGGGTTCAAAAAGACAATGGATAGTTATTGTTATCATCACATTATTTGTTAATTGGGTTAACTTTGAAAAGTCCTTTTGTTAGGGTTTGCTGTATAGTACCCAATATCTTGTATATCATTTGCCTGTGTAGGACTCTGGAAACTTAAGCACTTGTAGTAATCCATTAAGTCATATCTCCTGTGTCTTATTCATAGTGCCTTATATTGATAACCCATAGAGCTATTTATAACAGCTGTGGGAAAATTCCAGCCTGGGGTCACATAAGGTCCACGATATCAGTTGCTAAGGCAACTGCAGGTGTGACCCAAAACTCAATAAATCTAGGGGATTCTTTTATTTTTATAACATTAAGTACTATTTTTTAGGTAGATATTTTATATAGTCCTTTAATGATGTTGTAAATAGTCCTTGGCAGAAAAGGGGTTCATTACCCCTTGTTTATAACTAAGAATTTATCTCAACAGACTATTTCTGTGTAATGCGGTAGGTATACCTGTGGGCATTTTTACAACCTGAAAAGTCATTACAGGTTGATGATGGTGGTGGTGATAGTGATGGTGATGGTAGTGGTGTGTATTAGATGGTAGCCTGTGTGCATTTATTCATCACTTTCATCACCTACTGGCTAGTTGTGACACATTTCAAACTGTTCTCATTCTAGTGGACAGCTCTCTGGATTTTTTTTTCTCATGTTGTTTCCTTGCCCAGGGAACAAATGCCTATACTATGTCCACAGCTAGTTATGGTCACAATCTGATTTATGAACTACAGGAACTGTCAGTGACTTCTTTGATCAGAACTACATCTTAGTTTGTATTTTTTTCCATTTGCATTACTCTAGGGTGAGACTTTTTTTAAAAAAAATTATCTTTATTTATTGGATAGAGACAGCCAGAAATTAAGAAAGAAGGGGGTGATAGAGAGGGACGCAGAGAGACACCTGCAGCTCTACTTCACCACTCATGAAGCTTTCCCCCTGCCAGTGAGGACTGAGGGCTTGAACCCGGGTCCTTGTGTATTGTAATGCAAGCGCTCAACCAGGTGCACCACCACCTGGGTAAGACCCCAGGGTAAGACATTTTTAAAACTCCACTTGTTGGGGTGGGGGAAATAGTGTAACAGTTACACAGAAAGACTTACATGCCTGAGGCTCCAAATTTCCTTTTTCTCATGTTAAAATAATCTTTTAATTATAAAAATCGTTTTCTATAAATATAGTTCTCTGGGCCTCTCTGCACACACAGCCTGGTTGAGTGCTATACAGATCAGATATACACAGATGCTATTACCATACCACAGAACAAAAGCAACCCAAGGAATGCTGACTCTGAACTTGAGGACTAGCCATAGTTCTCTTGAGGCCCTAGAAAGTTCCCACATTGGAAAGAGAGGAGAAGAACACCACAGCCAAGCACAGTAGGGCTGAGGGTAGTATGTACACTGTCCTACTCATTCCACAACGTGAGGTAAACACTTGAAAAACAAAGATATATTGATATACGTAGATTCCACTTAACTTATTACTGTAAGGGATGTTGCGGGACACTTCCATGTTTTGATCCCCAGCACTACCATAAACCTGAGCTGTACAGTGGTCTGGTATGTAAGAAAGAAAGGGAAAAAGAAAGCCATATTTCCCTTCTATTTAAATTTTCTAATATAGTTATTATACTTCTACCTTTAGCTAGAGTTATTTTGAAAATACTTAATATGCACTTCAAACCTGGATATACAGTTTTGTGTGGGGAAAAGACCCTTCTCTGGGAGACTAGTGTTCATGTACAGGAAAGCCAGAGCCTTATCAGTAAAGTGAGGAAACTGGTTAGAGAGAATGTTAGTCAACATTTATTAGGCAACTACTATCTCAACAATTGCTCTAGATGCTGGTGAAGAAAGGATTCTCAGTTGATGATATAACTGTAAGAAGATCCCATCTATAAGCAATTACAAACAGTTATAAAGGTTATCTTAATAAATACACTACATGCTAAGGCATGTAGAAGGTACATTTATCTTTTTTGGAAGGAAATCAGGGCAAGCTTTGTGAATTAAAACTCTGTTGAAGGTGAGAACAGAACATAGCAGTAAGACAGAGAATATAATTAAGATAGAAGTCCTCTTAAAATATAAAAACGCGGGAGTCGGGCCATATTGCAGCGGGTTAAGCTCAGGTGGCGCAAAGCACAAGGACCGGCATAAGGATCCTGGTTCGAACCCCGGCTCCCCACCTGCAGGGGAGTCGCTTCACAGGCGGTGAAGCAGGTCTGCAGGTGTCTATCTTTCTCTCCTCCTCTGTCTTCCCCTCCTCTCTCCATTTCTCTCTGTCCTATCCAACAACGACAACAACAATAATAACAACAACAAGGGCAACAAAAGGGAATAAATAAATAAAATAAATATTTAAAAAATATATAAAAACGCTATTGTTGAGGGTCTAAGCAATAGCACATCTGCTTGAACACATATTTTATAATGTTCAGGGTCCAAGGCTCAAGCCCCTCCCCACTGGTTCCCACCTACTGGGGAAAGCTTCCAATCAGTGAAGCAATGCTGCAGGTGCCTCTCTCTATCCCTCCTCCCCGCTCAATTTCTGTCTGTCTCAACCCAATAAATAAATAAATAAATTTTAAATGCTATTATTTGGGCAATTACAATTGTATCTATATGACATATTAGTTAAGAGAAAAGGGTTGCTTACTTTTTTCTTTTTTGTCATCACCTGGGTATGATTGCTCTGGGATGATATATATATATATATATATATATATATATATATATATATATATATATATGGAGAGAGAGAGAGAGAAAGGAAAAGATACTATGGCACTGAAGCTTGCTCCAGTGTGGTGGGGGTGGGCTGAGCCTGGATCTTTAGCATAGCAAAACAGGCATACTATCCAATGTGAACTATATTGCTGGACCAGAATTGGCCCCTTCCTTCTTTCCTTTCATTCATTTATCCTCCCTCCCTCCCTCCCTCCCTTTCTCCCTCTCTTTCTCTCTCTCCTGGATAGACCCAGAGAGAAATTGAGATGAAAGTGGGATACTGAGGGGCCAAGCACCTGGTTAAGTGCACATAGTAATAAGCACAAGCCCCCATCTGTGGGGGGGCATCGCTTCACAAGTGGTGAAGCAGGTCTGCAGGTGTCTTTCTCTCCCCCTTTCTGTCTTCTCCTCCTCTCTCAATTTCTCTGACTTATCCTATGGGAAAGAAATGTCCTCCAGGAGCAGTGGATTCATAGTGGTGGTAGCACTGAGCCCCAGCAATAACCCTGGAGACAAAATAAATAAATAAATAAAAGGAAGGAAGGAAGAAACTGGGAGATTGAGGAGAGAGAGTTACCTGAAGCACTGCTTCATGTGAAGCTTCCCCTCTGCAAACAGGGATCATGGACTTGAATCTGGGCCCTCACACATGGTGACATGAACCTGGGTTTCTTAGCTTTTATAAATAATAGAAGTTTAAGCTTGAGTTGTATTTATAGATGTTTAATTACTATCTTGTTATCTTTTATTTAATTTTCTTTAAAAACTCTTAGGGCCTGCTAGCTCAGAAAAAAAAAAATTAGAGGGACAGGCATTGGTGCACCTGGTTAGCACTCACATTAAGAAAGGACTCAAGGTGGCTCTGTGGCGCAATGGATAGCGCATTGGACTTCTAGTGATAAAAGAAAGGCCTCAGGTTCAAGCCCCTGGTCCACACCTGCAGAGGGAAAGCTTCACAAGTGGTGAAACAGGGCTGCAGGTCTCTCTCTTTCTCTCTCTCATTCTCTATAACCCCTCCCCTCTCAGTTTCTCTCTGTCTCTATCCAATAATAAATAAATAAAAATATCTTTGGAGCCAGGTCGTGGTGCCTCTGGTTGAGTGCACATGTTACAGTGCACAAGGACCCAGGTTGGAGCCCATGGTCCCCACCTGCAGGGTGAATGCTTTGAGAGTGGTGAAGCAGTACTGCAGGTCTCTCTCTCTGTCTCCCCCCTTGATTTCTGACTGTCTCTACTCAACAAATAAAGATAATTTAAATATATATTATTAGTTTGAACAATTTGATTATAGCCTTTTTATACCAACAAGAACCTGCCTATTTACTCAGTTCTAACCTTTTATTTAGCAGAATGTTTCTTTAAATTTTTTATATTTATTAGTGATCTTATAGAGAGCTACAAAATTATAAGATGATAGAGATATAGTTCCACACCATTGTCACCTCTCAGATAAGTGAAACAGTGCTTGACTTAGTCTAGTGGTTCCCAGATTCACTTCCTTTTCATGATAATATAAAAACAAAGACTCCTGGTGACAAATGTTTTGATTCCTGTGGAATTATGGTTCAGAACTCGCTGGTCATCTACCCCTATCATTTTTTAACTCCTCTGGGAGTACGGACCAAAATTATTTTTGTGATATAGAAGGAAGTAGTTCTGGCTTCTGTAATTGCTTCTCTGTTAGGCATGGACATTGGCAAGTTGATACAGGATGTTTCTTTTTTTAAATTTTTTAAATATTTATTTATTTTCCCTTTTGTTGCCCTTGTTGGTTTTTATTTTTGTTGTAGTTATAATTGTTGTTATTGATGTCGTCATTGTTAGATAGGACAGAGAGAAATGGAGAGAGGAGGGGAAGACAGAGATGGGGAGAGAAAGATAGACACCTGCAGACCTGCTTCACCGCCTGTGAAGTGACTTCCTTGCAGGTGGGGAGCCTCGGGCTCGAACTGGGATCCTTACCCCAGTTCCTGCGCTTCACAACACATAAGCTTAACCAGCTAGGCTACTGTCTGACTCCCTGATGCAGAATGTTTCTTTGTGACAGAGAGATTAAGAACATAAATTCTCAAATCCTATTAGCTGGTTGAATTGCACTAAATATCTTTTCTGACTCCTAGTTTAGAGGCTATCTTGGGCTGTTTTACAGCATAAAATAAATGTACATTATCATGTTATTTTATGCCTAAGAATCAGAGTGGTTATTATTTTTATATGTTATATATATTTGTTATAACCAAAACCTCAAATTGTGAAAAGGAATAGAGATAGAAATGGGATGGGATAGGTTTGCTGTTTGTTTTTGGTTCTCTGGCTAATGAATTCACCACTATCATATCTATTACTATGTTTCTAAACTGGAAAAAAATTCATTTTGCTGTCTTCAAGATACATTGTGGTGTTTATATACATATGTATATAGGCAGTACCTTAATCAAGACAGCATTATTTTAACCTTGACAGCTAATATGAATCTGAATTTATCCTTTCCTTTTAAATGTTTTCCAAATAAGTTTATTGGGAGGTTAGTGGTTCAAAGTACACTTGTTGACATATGTGTACAATTTTCTATCTTCCTGTGATAGGTCTCTGTACAACATTCTCACCCACACTTAGGTCTTTTTCTACGATCATGCACCAGGACCCCAAGGTCCTCATGAGCTATCATATTTTAATAATCCATTTTTAATGCTTGAACTGCTGATATTTAGCTCTGTTGTTTGTAACTAATACATTTACTGATAGCATTTATTTGAATTCACCCTTTCCTTTCATGTTCTTAAGGAACACTATCAATTTTGTTGAAGGAAGATGAGAGGGATTAAGAATTCAAGTTTTTCGAGCCCCCAGTTCCCCACCTATAGGGGAGTCACTTCACTGGTGGTGAAGCAGGTCTGCAGGTATCTGTCTTTCTCTCCCCCTCTCTGTCTTCCCCACCTGTCTCCATTTCTGTTTGTCCTATCCAACAACAATGACATCAATAACAACAATAATAATAACTACAACAATAAAAAAACAAGGGAAAATAAATTTAAAAATATTTTTTTTTAATTCAAGTTCTGTTAAATCTTTGGTTAAATCCTCAATTCAAGATTTATAAATTACGTCAGTTTAGGCAAGTAACTACTCTGTATATTCCTATCTCTTTGAATCTAAAAAGGAAATGAGACTGTGATGAGGATTTAGTGAGATATTTTGGGTCAAACATTTAGCTTCAGCTAAGAAGACAGTCCACTATCTGCTGTTATTATTCTTATGAGTCACTGAAAAAAGTAAAATTTTCAGTACAAGTATTGGTTAGAAATGTTCTCCAGAAATACTGATTGCAGGAGTATTTGTCAAAGCAATTTAAAAAAACACTGTTTTTCTCTCTCTCTCTTCTCTCTCTCTCTTTCTCTCTTTCTCTCTCTCTTTCTTTCTTTCTTTTTACATTTATGGAATGGAACAAACTAGTTTTGAGATTGATGTTACTACTAGGGTTGCTGGAAACCAGATCTAGTCTATGGGTCTTGACTGTCAGATGAAAGAAGTTGTCAACAAATCTTGTAGAAGTGAGCCCTCAGGATTCCTGGAAGTGTCTGGAATGTAAGGAAGGTGCTGTGCGTTAACAGCTGCAAACCCCTCTTCTTGCCAGGATTGACATTATCCTGATAGTATGATTCCCCACCCCAACCCCCATCAACCCACATTATTGTCAGCAAGACAACTCAGATACAAAAACAAACAGCAGGAGAAAGAAACCCATGGAGGATAAGAACAGGACTTGGTTAGAGCTTGTGTGATGACAAGAACAAAGAAAAATTGGGGGGCAGGGGAGATAACAATGTTTATGCAAAAGATCTTCATTTCCTTGACTCTGAAGTCCCAGATTCAATTATTAGCATCTCCATAAACCAGAGCTAAACTGTGCTCTGGTGTCTCTCTGTGCTTTTCTCTTTCTATCTCTATCTCATTAAAATAAAATATTAAAAACAGAGGGAAAATTTGAGTTAAGGATGCAATATCTAAAAAACAAAACAAAACAAAAACACAGCTAAAACAGTCCCATAGGATTCCAATTGGGAAAGGAGTGACAGATTTTTAAAGTATTCATCAGACTTTTCCTGGGCATTTTTCATGTATGCAGACTCTGCCAAGTTCATCCTGACCCACTCTCCTTTTGCAGAGTAGAGCTGGGTGATAGCAGGTCATGTGAACAGATGACTCTGAGGCCCAGATTCGCCCTCTCTTTCCTCCGCCCCTGTTACTGAGATCAATAAGTTGGTGCTTAAGAAGCCCCTCTGACTATAGATCCCTCTCTTTCCCAAAGAGAATAAGAAGTCAAATAGGATAATCTGAGGTTTTTTTTTTAAATTATTTCAGGAACTTTAGCAAACACCCAAGGAAATAATAACAAATTCCTGAACATCTAAGATGAGACTCAAATATAGAACATGTATATATAATCTTGAATTTCCAGTTTCTATCCACAGCAAACACTTTTTTAAAGAAAGATATTATTGCAACATGAGTGAAAAAGAATGTATGAGGGAGTTTCTCATTAGGATTTCACTGCTGTTTTTTATATTCAGGAAGCCAATATTCCTGCAATATAGCTCCATTTGAAAACAATGATAAGAAGTCTTATTATTTTCTTGTTGACCTGCACTAGTCTTCCACTTGAAGGGTAGATCTTTGTGTTTAGTCATTCAACAATTGCCTATTAGGTACTGATTATAGATAGCCACAGGGGATGTAGTGATCAGAAACATATATGGTCCAGGGAAAGGGACAGTTTATGAGCACACAAACAGATCATAGACTTATGTGGAAACTGAATAATCTGTAATTTCTTCTATCAACCAGCATTCTCCTTAAATAGTTTCAGAGGAAACTCACATATTGAGTATATTATAGCAAGTATATTCTCATTGGCTGATCTGACTTGCCAACCCAAAGTATAAGATCTCTCCTCTCAATTACTCACTTAACATTCCAGTATGTTTTTGGAAGAACAGATAAATTTGGAAGCTGTCCAGTGGATGGATGAATGGTAACTGACTTGAAAGATCTAGGAAGTCTAAAACTGAAGTTTACCCATAAAGGAGTTAAAACTGCTGAACAATGAAAATGTCCCCATATTGAAACTACCAGATCCTTCTGAAGATGAGAATTCAGAGTAGAACTGGAAGTGGGAGATAGGGTTGACAGTGTTATAAGGAAGGGTTCCATTCCTCTTCATTTTCACTTCTTCCCAAGCAGAAGCCTGGAGGTTAACTAGTTGAACCAAAAATGCTCTGTTTTTAGTTCTTCTTCTAGCGTTTGCCCTTCTTCCGTAGCCAGTCAACAGCGTCAGGTTGAGCCTGATGTAAAGTTTCGAGACCTCCTTTGAATCTGGAGAGGTGGCAGTCGTTGACTATGTGGGTCATAGTCTGTCTGTAGCCGCAGGGGCAACTCGGGTTGTCTCTGGCTCCCCAGCGATGGAACATAGCGGCGCACCGGCCATGGCCTGTTCGATAGCGATTGAGGAGGGCCCAATCATAACGTGCTAGGTCAAAGCCGGGTTGACGCTTGCAGGGGTCTGTGATGAGGTGTTTGTTCTTTACCTCAGCTGACTGCCAACTCTGTTTCCAAGAGTCTGGAACAGAGAAGTTCAGTGTAGGCGTAGGGGACCAGATTGGGTGACAAGACGTCAAGCGTTGGACAGGGTGGGCGAAGATAGCCGCGTATATTGGCAGGTCTGGTCGAGCGTAGACGTGGGAAATGAACTTAGATGATGCCGCATCCCGACGAATATCTGGTGGGGCGATGTTGCTAAGAACTGGCAGCCATGGAACCGGGGTGGAACAGATGGTTCCAGAAATTATCCTCATGGAGGAATATAATTTGGAATCGACCAAGTGGACATAGGGGCTACAGAACCATACTGGGGCACAGTATTCTGCAGTGGAATAGCATAATGCCAGAGATGATGATTGTAGTGTGGAAGCGCTCGCGCCCCATGAGGAGCTGGCCAGTCTTGCAATGATGTTATTCCTCGCGCCCACCTTTGCTGCAGTTTTTATGAGATGTTCGTGAAATGACAGAGTGCGATCGAGAGTAACGCCAAGATGGACTGTCTGGGCTTCATGCCGGATTCTCGTATCACCAAGCTGCACATTAAGCTCACGTGAGGCCAAGGCATGGTGTAGATGGAAAACAGATGATACCGTTTTTGCAGTGCTAGGGATTAGTCGCCATTTTTACAGTAATCAGATATCAGAGACATGTCTTTCGTGAGTGTTTCCTCGAGGATGTCGAACTTGGTTGCCTGAGTTGCACAGCAGATGTCATCGGCGTAGATGAACTTCCTTGAAGAAGTTTCTGGGAGGTCGTTGATGTAAATATTAAATAGCATAGGAGCCAGAACAGAGCCCTGGGGGAGGCCACTTGAGACAAGTCTCCATCTGCTAGACTTGTCACCCAGATGCATCCGGAATCTTCTGTTTTGGAGAAGAAACGATGTAGTGTTGGCCACCCATGGAGGCAGGCATCTTGAGATCTTGACTAGGAGACCACGGTGCCAGACCGTGTCATAGGCTGCTGTGAGATCAACAAAGACAGCACCTGTCTTTAAATTCTTCTGGAATCCATTTTCAATGTAAGTTGAGAGGGCCAGGGCTTGTTCGCAGGTATATCTTCCTGGGCGGAAACCAGCTTAGGCAGGTGATAGGAATTTTTCTGTAAGAGGAGAAATACGTGACAGAAGCAGCCTCTCAAGGAGTTTGTAACACACGGAGAGGAGAGAAATTGGTCTATAGCTGGTGGCCAGTGTTGGGTCTTTCTTTGGTTTCAAAACCGCTATAATCTTCACACGACGCCAAACTTTGGGCATAGACTCAGATTCCAAGATGTGGGACAGGAATGAAGCGAGCCACTTCTTTGCCGCGGGACCCAGGTTAAGAATAAGTTCTGGGGTGATGTTATCATAGCCAGCAGCTGGTCCCGGTTTAACCCTCTTTAAAGCGTCTTCCAGTTCAGACAGTGTAAAGGGAGAGAGTTTTGGAGATGGACAAGATAACCGGAAGTGGGATGACCACTCATGGGAAATTTCTCTTTTCCAGACTGGGTCGATCTTAGCATGTCCAACTTGAGTTAGGTGACTGGCCACTGAGTTTGGAGATACAGGAGGATGGGAGACGGGAGGGGGTTGGCTACCAGCACCCAGACTGTGAAGAAGCTTCCAGGCCTTCCTACTTGAGTGGGTGAAGTTCAGACTTTCCGTGAGTTGTTGCCAGCGGGCTTGGCGTGCTGCATCCAGGGAGGCAATGAGATGGTCGGCCACATCTGGGTCGCCCGACTCATCATACTGCTTTAGTAGTTGCTCTCATTCAGCATCAAGACAAGGCGTATAGTTAGCACATCTCCCACAAGGAATGGCTTGGGAAGCTGCTTTGAAGATGGCTTGGCGGAAGCGCCTGTAGGAATCTTCAGAGGGGATAGAGTTAATTGGAATTGCAGGAATAGATTTGTTGGTAAGATCACTGAACAGACGCCAGCTTGCTTTCCGAAAGTTCCATCTTAGTTTCTCTGAGCACAGAATCAGTGGGAGCTGGAGACCAATGTGGATGATAGCTGGGCGGTGATGACTGTGCGGGAAGATCTTGAGAACTTGTCTCGTAGCGGGAAAGGCTTGGCCATTGACTGTGCTAATCCAGCACAGGTCGGGTGACGAGTCTTTATTCCATCTAGCACTGTGAAAAGAGCCTGGCTGTTTGGGATCGTATAAAAGGGAGAGGTCATTCGCTGAAGCCCAGTCGGCTAAGATAGAGCCATCAGCATGAGTGGAGGAATATCCCCAGTCTTGGTGATGACTATTAAAGTCTCCAACATAAACAGCTGGGTGATTCGGGCTAGGCAGCTATCCCATGAGGCACTGGGAGGCTTATATACGTTGACGAGCTGAATAGTTCCAATAGTAATGGAGTTGTAGAAGGTCGAAGAGGCCGTATGGTAAATGTCCGCAAGACACGATTTGGCGTAGATGGCTCGGCCGTGTTTAGGATGGAGATTATAGCATATTAAATCGAATCCACTGATGGTGAATCAAGCAGCTTCATTGACTGCTATATGTGTTTCTTGTAGGCAGATGACATCTGCCTGATGCTGTATCGCCAATTGACCAATAAGAATGTGTTTGGCAAAGGACAGCCCCTCAACATTAAGTTGGAGGACTCGAAGAGCAGGACCAACAGCTTGAAAGCTGTCAGGAGCTGCTTGTTGCTGGCTTTGAAAGTGACTGGGATCCATGTGGATTCAGTTGGCTAGGAAGGATCGTCAGTTTCCCCAATGAATGGGTACTCACGGGATGCACCACGGGAAGGTCGATCCAATGCATCCCATCTGTTTTTAGTGATTTCTGGCAACAAAGACCAACACCTGGGGTCATAGAAAGAAGCCACTGGGGAATATGGGCAGGAATAGCAGAGAACAGGTGGAAAGATAAGAATGAAAAAAAAAGTTTGGGTCAGAAGATATAAAATTATACCCTTAGTGCCTTGTGACATTGCAAACAAAGGCTAAGTCAATACAAACTGATTAAATTAATAAAACTAACCCCAAACATATCCACTTCCAGTTGCATAATAATAACTCTTAGGGATATAAAAATAGTAATATATAGGATAGGGAGACATATCTGCATGAAAGCATAGGACTTGCCTGCCTAAGACCCTAGAGACCACAAGTTCAATCCCTAGCACAATCATTTGGCAGAGTTGAGTTGTCCTCTGGGGTCTTCCTCACAAGAATAAATAAATAAACCTTAAAATAATATCTACATCAGGGGATGGGTGGTTGTGCTCCTGGTTGAGCACACAAACTATTATGCACAAGGACCTAGGTTCAAGTTCTTGAACCTACCAGGCAAGGATTCAGGAGTAGTGAAGCAGTGTATTTCTCACCCTCTTTCACTCTCTGTCTCCCCTTTCCTTTTCAATGTATCTCTGTCTTTAGGTAAAATAAAATAAAATAAAGGGTTTATTTTAAAATGTCAGAATCTTTGAATATTAACAAGACAATATTTAAATACTATGCCATGCAAAAAAAGCTTAACTAATAGTCATTGCAACAATGTTTTGTGAAAAACCAACTCAGAGTAACAAGAAAAATGACTATTTGACTTTGATTATAAACAGTACTTATATAAACTGAAGGGATGGTGAGTAAGGGGGTGACACAGTAAAACGAACTATGGATAAGTCCATTTATTCTATATCTCTAAATTAGTAAAACTAGATGAAAGGGATCTGTCAATTTTTCAAGGACAAATAGAAATGCACACATAATCTTTTTCATCTACCTCAGCTCCTTTGAACAATCATTAGGCATATACATAAACTCAAAGGACCTACTAAGTACCACAACAGGCAAGATACCCATTTCAATTATATGATTACATAGTGATTATATTTAATAAAAGTGCCTTCAGCTTATTTTCATAATTACTCTGTAACAGCTATTATAACACTTGCCAGTTGGTTTCACTAGGACATAGAAACCAGAGAAAGTGGTAAAAAAAAAAAAAAAAAGAAAGCTTAAACATTAACACAGCTTTGGATGAAAAATAGAGAAAATGATTTTAGTGCTAGGTGCCTATTTTCGTAACTATATATGATCAGTAGTTTGTTAAATTTCAAAAAGTACAACTGGGAAGTGAACTCAAATACTGATAGGGTATACCTGGCTTGTGCATTCCCCCCACACACACCCAGCCCCATAAGAAAAATATATTTCTAGGAATGTCAAGTAGGTTGGTAGAAATGCAAAACACAGAGATGGGATGCCCCAGCACTTGATAAGGCTGTCTTTGGCTAAGGTGCCTTCATTTCTGGGTGGAGTTGAAACTACACTGATAGAATTGTGTTCTTTGACTCCTTACAGACCATCTGGTGACACGTATTCTTCAGTTCTACTTTAGTACAGTTGTTTGAATTAAAGCTTTCTCTTATGTCACATTCCAGACATGCCTTCTTCATGAGTGCTGCATATTTTAAATGACAACTGGAAAACTCAGTTGCTGTAGAGATTAAAACTTAATAATGTAGCCATATGGCTTCTAATAGTCTTGTAAGTATATTTAAAAAAAAAAAAAAAGCCCAATCCAGGGAGTAGGTTAAGGGCATGTGGCGCAAAGTGCAAGCATGGGGTAAGGATCCCGGTTCGAGCCCCCCGGATCCCCACCTGCAGGGGGATCGCTTCACAGGTGGTGAAGCAGGTCAGTAGGTGTCTAATTTTCTCTCCCCCTCTTTGTTCCCCTCCTCTCTCCATTTCTCTCTGTCCTATCCAACAATGACAACAACAATAATAACTACAACAACAACAACAAAAAGGGGGCAACAAAAGGGAAAATTAAAAAAAAATGAAAACCCAATCCATAAACAAATTGAAATAAACCACATTGAACTTGAGTTCATTTTGATTGGAATAAAGTTAAAAATGATTAATCCATTGGATTAAGCAAATATAGTATCCAAAGCTTTGGTGATCATGTCAGAATAAAGAATGTGCAGTCTATGATATTCCTTATATCGTGTGTACATTTAAGATACTCTCAACTGCTCTTAATCACTACCCTTATGTTAGAAGTTTTGTTTGTCTTAGCTAGGAAAATGTCACTTCAACAAAACCAAAAGAATTAAAAAGATACCCACATGCTTAGGAAGCAGAAAATAGCAAAATGTGGGAAAAAAGTCATCCTTGCAAGGGAAGGTCGGCAGAAACATATGGATCCCAAATGAAATTAAAATAAGGTTTCTGTACAGACTAGACACTGTTGTAGATAACGGTGCCACAGGCCAGACAGAAGGTTCCCAAGGCCCCAGGCTGCTTTCTTTCTTCCATTTGGCTGAAGACTTTATCCAACATTATTTTGGTGATAACACTTGTTATACATCCTCTGGATCCTCAGATGCTAAATCATCCTGTAATAGACTTCATCCAGGAAACCTAAAGGCCAGCCATATTTCATCATTTCTTAAGTTTCAGTGATTATAAAACAGCCATCTGTACATGTCTGGAAGCATATTTTTTTATTTGGGTGATTGTTTAATAATGTACAGACAATCCAACCTTCAATTCTCACAGTGTATCTATTTTTAGAAGACTTTAGGAAATCTTTAAATGATTAGATTTTTAAAATTTGTATTTTATTTAGTTTTGATGTAAATAAGACTTCTTTTGTTGATATTAAATAAGTAGGTGAGTTAATTACATGCAAAACAGAAATCTGTTCTTTGAAAAATATTAGGCTATATTATCTCATCTTTAAGATTTTATTTATTTATTCATGAGAAATGATAGGAGAGAAAGAAAGAACCATACATCACTCCGGTACATGTGTTGCCAGGGATTGAACTCGGGACCTCATGCTTGAGAGTCTGAAGCCCTATCCACTGTGCCACCTCCCGGACCACTATCTCATCTTTTTTTTTTTTATTATTATTTATTTTTTTTCCTTTTTCTTTTTTTTTTTTATTTAAGAAAGGATTAATTAACAAAACCATAGGGTAGGAGGGGTACAACTCCACACAATTCCCACCGCCCAATCTCCATATCCCACCCCCTCCCCCGATAGCTTTCCCATTCTCTATCCCTCTGGGAGCATGGACCCAGGGTCATTGAGGATCGCAGAAGGTAGAAGGTCTGGCTTCTGTAATTGCTTCCTCGCTGAACATGGGCGTTGACTGGTCGGTCCATACTCCCAGTCTGCCTCTCTCTTTCCCTAGTAGGATGGGTCTCTGGGGAAGCTGAGCTCCAGGACACATTGGTGGTGTCTTCAATCCAGGGAAGTCTGGCCGGCATCCTGATGACACCTGGAACCTGGTGACTGAAAAGAGAGTTAACATACAAAGCCAAACAAATTGTTGAGCAATCATGGACCCAAAGCTTGGAAAAGTGGAGAGGAAGTATTAGGGAGGTACTCACTGCAAACTCTAGTATACTTCTGCTTTCTTACTTTGGTGCCATACTCCAAACTCAGTCAATTTCTGCTTTGCATTTCTACTTCTTTATTTTTTTACATGCATAACATTCCCCAGATTCCCATTTAGCAATACAACCCCCACTATTTCATTCATCATTTTTCATGGACCTGTATTCTCCCCACCCACCCACCCCAGAGTCTTTTACTTTGGTGTAATACTCCATCTTTTATAATTAAGCAAGTTTCCCATGTGCTCAAAGTTGGAGATAAGTATCCTTCTGTATGCTAGAAAGCTTTCTTAATGTCTATGGAAACTCCTCCTGGAATTTTTCCATCTGAAGCATACTCTATTACTATTGTTTGATATTAAAGCATAGCTTATCAATATCTACTAGGTGTTTTTTTTTTTTTTTTTTAAAGCACCAAACCAGATTCAAAGTAGGGAGAGGGTGGAATACTCTAAAAGTTACTTTGAAATTTAGCCTTACCCAGTAATCCAACAGTCTGTTACCTTTAATGATAAATGCTTGAGCCTACATGGTCAAAACCATCTGACTCTATGCCAGCTAAGGGCTGCCTGGTGTTCTATCACTCGATATTTATTCTTTTCACTTAAAGCAAATTCTGTTCATGAGCTTGTAGATAAAAATGATCCACTGAATGCTTATTTGTGGTGCATTTTTCACCAAGTTGCTTGCTTTTTAAGAGGAAAATTAGTAGTCCTCTCTCTCTTCTCTCTCTCTCTCTCTAGTGCAAGAACTGTCAGAATGGGCAATTTCCTGGAAACAGGTGAATAAGTAGTTGGGTAGGAATAGTAAAAATGGGAAGAGAAATCACAGAGTGCTAAGTGGCTTTGTTCAGGATTGGGCCAGACCAATCAGGTTTCCCAGCAAGAAATGGAAAACATTCATACAGAATAATTTTGTGGAGATATGATTTATAAAGAAGGGGGTAGGAGAACTGTGTGGAAAGGGCTGTCTCATCAAAGTTGTGCCTTTTGATAGGAAGACTCTGTGGGGTCCGGTAGTAGTGCAGTGGGTTAAGTGCACATGGCATGAAGCGCAAGGACCCGTGTAAGGATCCCGGTTCAAACCCCTGGCTCCCCACCTGCTGGGGGGTCGCTTCACAAGTAGTGAAGTAGGTCTGTAGGTGTCTGTCTTTCTCTCCTCCTCTCTGTCTCCCCTCCTATCTCAACTTCTCTTGGTTTTATCCAACAACAACATCAGCGGCAACAATAATAACAACAATAAGGTCAACAAAATGGGAAAAGAAAAATGGCCACCAGGAGCAGTGGATTCTTGGTGCAGGCACTGAGCCCCAACGATAAACCTTGAGGCAAAAAAAAAAAAACAAAAAACACTCGGCACAATGGTCCAGTAACCATAAAAATGAAAACTACATGTGAAACTCACTAAAAAATCTCAAACTTAAGTTTTTCTCTGTAATGCACTACTAGCTAAGTGTCACTTCTCTGCACCTCAGTTTTCTCTTCCAGAAAAAGATAAACTTTCTCCCAGAAAGTACTTGTGAGAGTTCAAAAGTGTCATTTATATAAAAGCTCTTTACATGAGAAACCTACAGAGAAGGAGAGTCCAAAGAACTGAGCTTTAAAATCTCAGGGATGCAAACATTAAAGTTTCAGGTAAGGGCCAAGAAAATCACTTAGCATTAGAGTCTAGAACTTGAATGCCAGAGACTCCAGGTTCAGTGCCAAATCTGAGTGTTGCTGTGTCTTCCTCTCTTTCATGCAGGTGAATATGCATTTAAAAAAGAATGTAGGGGGAGGGGCCCGCATAAGGATCTCAATTCAAGCCCCTGGCTCCCCACCTGTAGAGGGGTCACTTCACAAGCAGTGAAGCAGGTCTATAGGTGTCTATCTTTCTCCCCCCCCCCTCTGTCTTCTCCTCTCTTGATTTCTCACTGTCCTAGACAATAATAGCAACAGCAATAACAGCAATAGCAACAAGGGCAACAAAATGGGGAAAATGGCCTCCAGGAGCAATGGATTTCAAGTGCAGGCTCTGAGTCCCAGAAATAACCCTGGAGGCAAAAAAAAAAAAAAAAAAAACCAAAAAACTGTAGGGGGCGTCCAGTGGTTGAGTACCTGGTTGAGTGCACATGTTACAATGCACAAAGACTTGGGTTTGAGCCCCCAGTTCCCACCTGCAGGGAGAAATTTTGCTAGTGGTGAAGCAGTGCTCCAGGTGTCTCTCTGTCTGTCTTCTCTATCATCCCTTTCCTCTGGATTTCTGACTGTCTCTATCCAATGAATAAATATAATAAAAATGTAAAAAAAAAAAGTGTAGATAAAACTAAGGAAGTGGGAGTTGGGTGGTAGCACAGCATGTTAAGTGCAGGTGGTACAAAGTGCAAGGACTGGCCTAAGGATTCAGGCTCGAGTCCCCAGCTCCCCACCTACAGAGGAGTTGCTTCACAGGTGGTGAAACAGGTCTGCAGGTGTCTGTCTTTCTCTCTCCCTCTCTGTCTTCCCTTTCTCTTTCCCCTTCCTCTTTCTATTTCTCTCTGTCCTATCCAACAACAATGACATCAGTAACAACAACAATAATAACTACAACAACAATAAAACAACAAGGGCAACAAAAAGGAATAAATATATAAATATTAAATAAAAACTAAGGGGGAGCCGGGCGGTAGCGCAGCGGGTTAAGTGCAGGTGGCGCTAAGCGCAAGGACCGGCATGAGGATCCCGGTTCGAGCCCCCCGGCTCCCCACCTGCAGGGGAGTCGCTTCACAGGCGGTGAAGCAGATCTGCAGGTGTCTGTCTTACTCTCCTCCTCTCTGTCTTCCCCTCCTCTCTCCATTTCTCTCTGTCCTATCCAACAACGACGACATCAACTACAACAACAACAACAACAAAAAAGACAACAAGGGCAACAAAAGGGAAGATAAATAAATAAAATTACAAAAAAAAAACTAAGGAAGTGACATATTTACCTGAAACAAGTCTTAAGGTTAATATAGAATATTATTAATCTATATATGTGTTCTCACAGTTAAACCTTTGAGAGACCTATGTGTATAAATATGGTGTCAAGTGAACAAAGAAAGGACAGAGACATGAAACACACACTCACACTCACACACATACACAACACACACACACACACACACACACACACACAAACAAGCATGCATGCACACATGCACAAGCCTTCCCCTGAGTTATTAGGAACAAGGATAATAAATAATTCTTCCTGCTAGTAGAGTTCTTACTAAAGAGAGAACCAACACTACAAATACAATCAGAGTCCATTCTCACATTCAATCCCCACTTGAAAGGGAATGAACAGCTCACAGTTTTTACTAAAGGGTGATTGCAAGTATTTTGCCATATATCTTCAGAAATTTATTTCATACTAGCACAAACATTTTTAGTCTGTACTATTAACTTTCTTATTAAGCCACAATAAGACATAAAAAACACTTTGGTTTTTGCTTTTGTTTCCATATAGTTAGCTTTCAGTTTAGGTCCCAGCAGAGAGTAAGGTGTGAAGAATGTTAATACACTTTACCATCCACAAGAAATTCTTGTAGGAAAAGTGACTAGTTGAAAGGAATAATACACTTCTTAAGCCTGCACCAGGGAAAAGAGAAATTATTTGTTTGATCTCTTGAGTTTGGTACAGTGTTCTGATACCACCTAACATGAAAACAGTTTTAAATTCTATCTGAAGTCCCTGTTTATGGACTGTCAGTTCAGAGTGGGAAAGCATTTTGTTAGAAGTGTCAATGATATGATGGATAGTGAAGATATCAACTTTGTTAGCTGATATTTTTTGACTGCCACATGATTCTTCTTGTACCATTTCATGTAGAAACAAAAATGACATTAATTCAAAGGCTAGCAATTCAATGAGTTTTAAACTAATCACCTCAAGGGACACTGAATTTATCTGCAATATCCTTTACATATTGATGCCTTTGCCATTGCAGCTCCCTTGGTTTATATTCAATATTTGTGCCTCAGAAGGGAAATCATTAATGAATATCTTTAAAATGCAAATTCCTCAAGGTCAGAGTTTCAAAAACAGAAGCTCTTTGGTTCAACCACACACTGCATTTTATTTCTCTTTAATAGGTGATTAGACTATCAATCAACTTGCTGGCTATAATTGTTTAAAAATTAATTTATGAAAGCCATTTTGGCCCTTTTTTGTCTAGTTGAGTTTCATGTAAGAAAAAAACTCTTTGGTGGCAGAGAGGTGGGGGTATGATTGATTTAAGCAATGCAGATCTCACTCTCTATGCAACAGTTTTCCCAAAGAACCTGACTGTTAAGTAGAATTTTTGTAAAGTGAATTAAGTTTCCTCAGTGACTCTCTTTATGAAGTGGGGGGGCTGAATTCCTTGTAGAAGGCACATTTTGAGGTATCATCCTTGAATCCCATTGCTTAAGAAATGCTCTCCTGCATGTCATTACAAGCTCTCTTGTGGGCCCTCACAGGACCTTGCCCTCACCATAGAGCAGCTATGGTAAGGACTGCCCCAGTCTCTGAAGGGAGGCTGGAGTATCCTGTCCTGCCCCTGGAAGAATGGTCCTGAAATGAGTGCAGCCTGCACTGTTCCCAGCTGCAACCATGACCTGTGAGCTTAGATCAATAGGGATTCAGAGGTTACAGAGGCGTGTGTGTGTGTGTGTGTGTGTGTGTGTGTGTGTGTGTGTGTGTGTGTGTGTGTGTGAGAATAGGAGCCTTGATAAGGAATTTTGTCTGGTCTGGTAGTACTCTAAGAGATATGGAAGAGGAGACTGGAGCCACATTGGGGGGGGGGGGGTGAAGATAAAAGGAGTTTATTTTAGCCGAGCCAAGAGTCCAGTTAGCACTGGGGCAGTCCCTACCATGGCTGTTTTCCAGTGAGGACAAGTTTCTGGAAGGCACTCAAGAGGATTTGTAATGATGTTCCTGATGAAGGGGCAGTAAAAAAAGAAAAAAATGATATTCCTGATGGTGATGGTGGAGAGAGGGATCTATTAGAGGCCCATCATATCTATGTGGGAATCCTAGGATTCCCTGACTAAATCCCCAGATGATGGGGTGGCCTGGTAGTGACCAAAAAGGCCACCCTTAAACTGAGCCAGTCTCTTGCCCTTATCCAGCTTTTATAGTCCTTACTTATTTGAAGAGGTTACACTTTCTCCAAGTTGTTAAATGTTGGGGTGTCATTTGTTTTATTCAAACTGGTATTGAGGGACTAGAACTAGGGTTTAAGTGGGATCTAAGTTAACCTTGAGTTTTACTGCATTTTATTTTGTGACTATAATAGAGGCTGTCATAGGGGACGATAATATATATATATATATATATATATATATATATATATATATATATATCCAGTATATCTCTTGGCCAATTGTATATACAGTATTCCTTCTAAAGATTATCAAAGCAGTAACATTAATGTTGCTGTCAGAGGAGATTAGGGATTATCTCTTACTTTCTTTTGTGTAGGTGGTAGGAGAAGAGGGTGTCTAGGCCTAAGTAGTAAATATTTGATTAGACATTTTATGGTGTTTTCTTTAGGTCTTTCTATTTGCTTGCTGAGCTTATTAAGTCTAAATTTAATCATAGCAGACTACTGAGCACTTTTACTTTGAGGTATATAGTTTCTCCTAACTTATGAATACGTATGTACATGTACCCTGTTTCTTAGGCCCTGTACTATATCTAGGGTCTGTAACTTTGTTAGGAAATGCACCATTTGAAATGGAACTAGGGAGTCCCATGCTTTTGGAAAGGTCTCACCAGAGTACTGGAGTTGGAAGGTTAACTAACATCTCAGGCTTGGCATCTCTGAATACAGTCCAAAGTGAAATGTGGTGTGGTGGCACTGTTTACATTGGATTAGTTGAGAGCAGAGGCAGTATCAAGCAAAGTCCCAGAGGTTCTATGATTGGGAGAAATATGGATTTTAAAAAGGATGGGAATGGTTCCTAGCTGTCTAAGAGTTTAAGAAGGCAATAGATAGTTATTATTGTAACCATGTTATCTGGGAGCTTGGTTTACTTTGAAAATCACATGGTTAAGATTTACTGTACCATACAAGGCCTCACCATGATTTATGTTATTTAATGCTATTTAGAAATAACTGTATATTAGATATGGACAGGAGAAGTTGATTCTGATTTACCTGGTCTAAGACTGTAGGTAATTTAGTATTTGAAAAAAAATGTTACTTTTAGAAATGCTTCAAGGAGCCAGATAGTGGCATATCTGGTTGAGTGCACATGTTATAATGTGCAAAGACCCAGGTTTGAACACCCACCCCCACCTTCAGGGGGAAAGCTTTGCAAGTGGTGAAGCAGGGCTCCAGGTGTCTCTTTGCCTCTCAATTAATGCCTCTCTTCCTCTCTATATCCCCTTTCCCTCTCAATTTCTGACTGTCTCTATCCAATAGATAGTTTAGAAAATATACAAAAAAGAAAAAATAGAAATGTTTTAACAATTTAAATCCAGTGTCAGGATTAAATGAGTTTATTAATTTGAAACATTAAGTGATTAGACTAAGGGAATATATACTCAGAACTGAAATCTAAGCATTTAAAGAAATCAAGGCATTCAGCATATTTTTCCCTGACATACTGAATAAATAGTGATTTATAAGATTATAAGTAATAGGAGTGTAGTTTAACATCATTCCTACCACCAAAGGTCTGTGTTCCTACTCCAACCCCCCTACAGTGGATCTGAAAATCTACCTTTCCCCGCCCCCCAGAGTCTTTTACTTAGGTGCAAAACTCCAAACTGAGTTCAAATTCTGCTTTGTGTTTCACTTTCTGTTCTTTTTCAACTTCTGTCTATGAATGGGATTATCTCATATTCATCCTTCTCTCTTTGACTTACCTCACTTAACGTGATTCCTTAAAACCTCTATCCAAGAGGGCCAAAGCAGATGAATTCACTGTTTTTGTATTCCATTGTGCATACATATTACAACTTACTCATCTACTTATCTGTTGTTGGACAACTGAGTTGCTTCTAGGTTTTAGCTATTACAAATTGTGCTATGATCATAGGTGTGCACATATCTTTTTGGATGGGCGTGTTTGATTCTTTAGGATATATTCCAAAGAGAAGAATAGCTAGGTCATAAGGTAGGTCCACTTCTAGCCTTAAGAGACTGCTCTCCATGGGTGGAGGACCAATTTACATTCCGTTGCCCCCACAACCTCTCTAGCATTTGTTTTTGCTATCATTTCTGATGTATGGCATTCTCACAGGAGTGAAGTGATCTCTCACTGTTGTCTTTATTTGAAATTCTCTGACATTGACTTAGGGCATTTCTTCAGGTCTTTTGACCTTTTGGATCTCTTCTGTAATGAATATTCCTCTCATATTTTCTCTCCATTTTTGAATGGGATCATTTTTTTGCCTCCAGGGTTATTGCTGGAGCTCAGTGCCTGCACCATGAACCCACTACTCCTGGAAGCCAGTTTTTTCCTCTTTTGTTGCCCTTGTTGTTGTAGCCTTGTTGTTATTATTGTTGTTGTTGATGTAGTTCGTTGTTGGATAGGACAGAGAGAAATGGAGAGAGGAGGGGAAGACAGAGAGGGGGGGAGAGAAAGATTGACACCTGCAGACCTGCTTCACCACCTGTGAAGCGACTCCCCTGCAGGTGGGGAGCCGAGGGCTTGAACCAGGATTGTTACGCTGGTCCCTGCGCTTTGCGCCACATGCGCTTAACCACATGCGCTGCTGCTTCTTCTTCTTCTCCTTCTTCTTCTCCTTCTTCTTCTCCTTCTTCTCCTCCTTCTTCTCCTTCTTCCTTCTTCTCCTTCTCCTTCTCCTTCTCCTTCTCCTTCTCCTTCTCCTTCTCCTTCTCCTTCTCCTTCTCCTTCTCCTTCTCCTTCTTCTTCTTCTTCTTCTTCTTCTTCTTCTTCTTCTAGCGTTTGCCCTTCTTCCGTAGCCAGTCAACAGCGTCAGGTTGAAAGCTGTCAGGAGCTGCTTGTTGCTGGCTTTGAAAGTGACTGGGATCCATGTGGATTCAGTCGGCTAGGAAGGATCGTCAGTTTCCCCAGTGAATGGGTACTCATGGGATACACCATGAGAAGGTCGATCCAATGCATCCCACCACATGCGCTTAACCCGGGCCACTACCGCCCGACTCCCGGGTCATTTGTTTTTTTGCTGCTGAGTTTGGTGAGCTCTTTATATATGCTGTATGCTGCAGGACATGTAAAGATCTCCCATTCCTCATGATTATAAATGCCAACAAAATGGCCAATTTAAGGTTCGTGGAGAGTATAGAATATTAGGATGCATCAGTGACTTTGAAAACAAAATTGACCATGGCCACTTGAAAGGGAGGAGCTGTGTCAAACAGCACAAAGTATACCCAGGGCCTTTGCTATGTGGAAGAAAGAGTATGAAGGCTGAACTTTCTTCCTGCATAGTCCAAGCACTTGCCAGCTGTTCTGTGAGTGAGTAGTAGTAGTAGTAGTAGTAGTAGTAGTAGTAGTAGTAGTAGTAGTAGTAGTAAGGGACCCCCTCCCTAATGGTATTTCAGAACATCAAATGAGCCCCAGATGCTACTGCCTCCATTGCAAAGCTTGTCCTGCCCTACATGAACACAGAACCCAGTCTCTGTCCTATCTCTCTCTGTAACTCGGTTCTGATGAAGTCTGAGAGGGCCATATATGAGACCATTTTAAATCATGAGACAAACCACTGCTAGGTGAGGGAGCCTAGAACTTGTTTGTATTGGATGGGGGTAGATGGCCTAATGGTTATGCCAAGAAACTCTTATGAATGAGACTCCAAAGTTCCAGGTTTAATCCCTTGTACTACCATAATTCAGAACTGAGCAGTGCTCAAGCTTTTTTTTTTTTTTTGGATTATCTTTATTTATTTATTGGCTAGAGACAGCCAGAATTGAGAGGGAGGGAGGGAGGGGGAAAGAAAGAGAGAGAGAGAGAGAGAAGGAGAGGGAGAGGGAGGAGAGGGAGGGAGAGAGAGAGAGAGAGAGAGAGAGAGAGAGAGAGAGAGAGAGAGAGAGGGAGACCTGCAACATTACTTCACCACTCACAAAGCTTTCCCACCCCAGATGGGGACTGGGGGCTCAAACCCAGGTCCTTGCACATTGTAGCATGTGTTCAAGCTTTATTCTTAAAAAGAAGAAAGACAAGCTGGGGTGAGGGTGGGTCTGGGAGGGGACTTCAGTCTTGAGTAAGTTCATCCACACCTGCCACTACTTCAGGCAACTTTCATTTTCTGTGGACTAAACTGAGGCAAGTCTTATTTATAACTGAGGAGTGGAGGAAGCCTAGGAATGTTCAGCCCATGGACTCACTGGCAAGAGACTCTTGGCAGACATCCCTGGGTCTGTCCGGAGATAAGACTGGTTTTCTCTCAGTCAGCTTTTATGGAAGTCAGTTTCTCTGTCTTGCTCCCGGGGGGGGGGGGGGGGTGCAGGCATCTTTTGAGTTCTAATTTTTTTATCCTTCACCTCCATTTTTGGTTTTTAGCCCTTGTTCTGTAGCAGAATGACTGGAATCTGAAAATGTTCTTATGAATTAAGTGGTCTTCAGATTCATATAGGAACTATGAGAAGAAAAGTCACTTAGTATTTTTGTTGTGGTGGTGGTGCTTTGTTTGTTTGTTTGTTTGTTTTGCCTCCAGGGTTATTGCTGGGGCTCAGTGCCTGCACTATGAATTCACTGCTCCTGGAAACCATTTCCTCCTATTTTGTTGGCCTTGTTGTTATTATTATTGTCATTGTAGTTTTTGCTGCTGCTGCTGTTGTTGTTGGATACGACAGAGAGAAGTCGAGTCAGAAGGGGAAGACAGAGGGAGAGAGAGAGAGACCTGCAGACCTGCTTCACCTCTTGTGAAGGCTGGGCTTCAACTGGGATCATTTTGCGGATCCTTGCACTTCGTGCCATGTGCGTGTAACCCACTGCACTACTGCCCAGCCCCCTTAGTTTTCTTTTTTTGAAAAATTTATTTATAAAATGGAAACACTGACAAGTTCATAGGATAAGAGGGGTACAATTCCCACTACTAGAACTCCATATTCCATCCCCTCCCCTGATAGCTTTCCTATTGTTTAACCCTCTTGGAGTATGGACCCAAGGTCATTATGGGATGCAGAAGGTGGAAAGTCTGGCTTCTATAATTGTTTCCCCATTGAATGTGGGAAATGACAGGTCGATCCCATACTCCAGCCCATCTCTCTTTTTCCCTAGTGGGGCAGAACTCTGGGGAAGAGGAGCTCCAGGGCACATTGGTGGGGTCCTCTGCCCAGGTAAGTCCGATTGGCATCATGGTAGCATCTGGAACCTGGTGGCTGAAAAAGAAGAGTTAACATATAAAGCCATACAAATTGTTGACTAATCATAAACCTAAAGGCTGGAATATTGCAGATGAAGATTTGGGGTCTCCATTTTGGAAATAGTTAGTAGGTCTATTTCAGGTATATTCCTAAGGGCCCATGACTTTATTAGTTTTTGCCTGAGCCTGACCCAAAATTATTGTCTGGGGCGATGCTGGAAAAAGGGCTAGAAAGCTGGATCAGGGAAGAGCATAGCTCCCAAATATGGGAAAAGTGTATAAATATTGTTGACTGTAAAGCCCATTGATTTGATCTGGGGCCCATATTCAGCATAGGAGCCTATGTAACCTCTGCATCCCGAACTCACATTCTGTGGTCATGAGTAGGGACATTACAAGATGCACTAGTTTCAGGACCCACCTTCCTCAGGTGGTAGATAGAGTAGTTTTCTTTTTAATCTTATTTTCTAGTTTCTCCTCTGCTAGTGAAAATGTGACTAACTCTTGATCTCTGAAATTACTTTATCACCTTTCTTCAGTAGGATGATTTCTTAGCATCACTCTCCTCTCTCCCCAACATGTGATTCCCCTTCTGACACCTTCACCACCCTGTCTGCACTGAGATTTGGTTGTCACACTACCAGGGCACATCTACAAACCCTCAGCTCCACTTTGGCACCCTATTTGGGGGTGACCTTTGACAAAAATGGGTTCAAATCCCCCATGGCAGGCTTTTCCGTGTTCTGAAGCTTTCCTTGCATCTTTCAGGCTCACCAGTCTTACTCCCTGCTACAGAATTCCTCTTCACACAACTCTGATGTGGTGCAGTGGAAAAGCACAGGACTTGCCAGCTTGAGGTTCTAAGTTTGATTCCTAGCATTGCATATGCAAATGTGATGGTTGCTCTTCTCTCTCTCTCTCTCTCTCATAAATAGTTTTAAAAATAGTTATGTATATAAGGGGTCTAATGGTTTCTCTGGGGCGTAGAGAACCTTCAGGGACCAAATTTCAAAGCTATACTTTGTCCTCTCAAGATTTCTCTCCCTCTTGGCCCTCACCTAGTTTACCTCTTAACGGTAAGCATTTTGCTCCCCTCATGTGTTGTGTGTGGCTTAGCCAGGAACCAGTTACAGATGGATAAGGAGAACCAATGAGAGTGCACCACTGACCCCCAATTCGAGAGATGTTGGAGGATGTCCTATGGAGGGTGTTAGCACTGTCTCTGGAAGTTTTCCAGGAAACAGATCCTGACCAGGTAACTCATCAGAGCACTAAAGTCAGTTGGACAGCCATGAGACTGGACTCTTTCCTTTCTCTCCCTGACGTACTACTCTTACTGAAGAGAAGATGGCTTTATTTTCAAGACCAATGTCTACATCTACCATTTTGCACCTGAAATCAAACTTCTTACATTAACCCCTGCCTTTTCAATTAATTGATATTTTGAGTGGTGAGCGCCAAAGCCTGGCACCTGGTAACTTTGAAGATCTGACACTACACTTGAAATAAGACTTTCATCCAACAAGCTGCCAGGTGTCTTGGCTTTTGTGGATGTTCTAGATGCATCATCTACATGGTTCTGGGTAGAATATTCATTTTCATGATATTAGTTCTTCCAATCCATGAGCATGGGATATATCTTTCCATTTCTTTGTATCATTTTCTACTTCTTTGAATAGCGACTCATAGTTTTCAGTATACAAATCTTTCATTTCTTTGGTCAGGTTTATTCCTAGATATTTTATTGATTTTGCTATGACAGTGAATGGGAGTTATTTCTGGATATCCTCTTCTTCGGACTTAGTGTTTGTATAAAGAAATGCCACTGATTTTTGTACAATGATTTGGTAGACTGATACCCTGCTAGATTGCCTAATGTTTTCCAGTAGCTTTCTACTAGATTCTTTAGGTTTTTCTAGATTCCTCTTTCAGGATTCACTCCCCAAGTGTTTGGTGGATGACAGCTCACAGATGACTTCCTCCTTTTAATTGCCCTAGGTTAGACAAAGCTAACTAGTCCAAAGCTATGCTCCCTCTAGTGGGTCAGACCATAGGCATTTTAATGACTGATTCATGAGGGAACACAAAAATCCTTCCCTGGGGGTCTCACTCAACTTAGAACAACCGTCAAGAATAAAAAATAAAAAAAGCCTGACTCATGGGAGTCGGGTGGTAGCGCAGCGGGTTGAGTGCTGGTGGCACAAAGCTCAAAGTCCTGCACAAGGATCCCGGTTCAAGCCCCCAGCTCCCCCCCTGTAGAGGAATCGCTTCACAGACGGTGAAGCAGGTCTGCAGGTGTCTATCTTTCTCTCCCCTTCTCTGTCTTCACCTCCTCTATCCATTTTTCTCTGTCCTATCCAACAACAATGACATCAATAATAACAACAATAATAACTACAGCAATAAAACAAGGGCAACAAAAGGGAATAAATAATTTAAAAAAAAAGTCTGACTTAGACTATTCCTGCTTCCCTGCCTCCTTAGACAGAAGTTTGCTCCTATAACCATGTGTTGTTATACCTCTTTCTTACATGCAATTCTTAGTCTATCTAAGGTCTGTTTCTGGGAAGCTGCATTTGAAATATACCCAATTCCAGAAATTTCAGATGCAGATATTGGTAATCATTCTCTGTTATTGGCTGACATTTTCCTGTTATACAGAAATCTTAATTTTGGAGTAATTGATCCTTCTTTTTAAATTTTCTCTTACCAGAGCACTGTTCATTTTTTCCTTATGGTGGTGGAGAGGGTTGAACCTGGGACTTTGGAGCCTCAGACAACAAAGTCTTTTTTTAAAATTTATTTATAAAATAAAAAAGTCTACAAGGCCATAGGATAAGAGGAGTACAATTACACACAATTCCTATCACCAGAGTTCCATATCCCATCCCCTCCCTTGAAAACTTTCCTATTCTTTATCTCTCTGGGAGCATGAACCCAGGATCATTATGGGGTACAGAAGATGGGAGGTCTGGCTTCTGTAATTGCTTCTTCACTGAAAATGGTCATTGGCAGGTCAATTCATACTCCCAGCCTGTCTCTATCTTTTCTTAATGAGGCAGGGTTCTGGAGAAGTGGGCCTCCAGGGTACATAGGTGAGGTTGTCTACCTGGGGAAGTCAGGTTGACATCATGGTATCATCTGTAACCTGGTCTCTGTATTTACTTATTTTATTATTTTTATTTTAGCCTCCAGCGTTATTGCTGGGGCTCAGTGCTTGCACTAAGAATCCCCTGCTGCCATTTCTTTTTATTTTTTATTATTTTATTTTGTTGGATAGGACAGAGAGAAATTGAAAGAGGAGGGGAAGATAGAGAATGAGAGAGCAAGATCTGCTTCACCAATTGTGAAAGGACACCCTGCAGGTGGGGAGCCAGAACCTCCAACTGGGATCCTTGTGCGGGTCCTTACCCTTCATACTATGTGCATTTAACCTGGTGTAACACCGCCCAGGCCCTGGCACGAAAGTGATTTTCATAACCATTATATTATCTCTCCGACCCTATAACTGAACCTTCTGAAAGTATTTTTGTTTCCTCTCAGGAAATAGTTCAGACATTGGGAAACTTAGCTCTTTAGTGACTATGTCTGATAAATGTTTAACTGAGTGTTGTCATCCACAGGTACAGCAGATTTACTGTCTCTAAATCAGGGAAGATTTCCTGCAGTGAATCACTGTGCATGTGATGAGAATATGAATCACTTCCAGTGCAGTGTGAGTGTCACTCAAGGATACCCACTTGCAAATGTAGATTATATAATTCTTACATGTAAACACGTTTATTTTGTTTTAGATTCTTGTACTTGCTCTTCTGCTTTGTTTGCCCCTTCTCTCTGTTGTTTGTTGGGGAGGGTGGTGGTGGTGGGAAGAAGTCTATTAATTACAGACTACTGGAAAGGCAAACCCCTTGAGAGCAGGGACTACAATACCTTTGTATTAAACATTGTCAGCACAGAGTCAATACATAGCTCCTGAATAAAAATCAGTGAATACATAATTATAACACTTAACACAAAGGCCATAGAAACTTTGTAGGTGGAAAAGATGAATAAGTGTTTGAGGGCCAAGAAAGAAGCACCGTTGTGTGTCCATTTTAACTATTCTTTTTTTTTTAAAAAAAATTTATTTATTTATTCCCTTTTGTTGCCCTTGTTGTTTTATTAATGTAGTTATTATTGTTAGTTATTGATGTCCTTGTTGTTGGATAGGACAGAGAGAAGTGGAGAGAGGAAGGGAAGACAGAGAGGGAGAGAGAAAGACAGAAGCCTGTAGACCTGCTTCACTGCAGTGAAGCGACTCCCCTGCAGGTGGGAAGCTGGGGGCTCGAACCAGGATCCTTATGCCTGTCCTTTCGCTTTGCGACACGTGCGCTTAACCCACTGCGCTACCGCCCGACTCCCCATTTTAACTATTCTAACTGCATTAAAATGAGCTTATGATATTTGGAATTTACTAGCATATAATAAATAATGGGTTTATTTATTAATGAGAGAGAAGAAAGAGAGAGAGAGGGAAGTGGAAAGGGAGTGAGTACTAGAGCATCAATCTGGCACATGTGATGCTGGGGATCGAACTTGGGAACTCATGCTTGAGAGTCCAATGCTTGATCCTTTGCACCACTTTTTGAGCTACACTAATAGCATATTATATATAGTAAGAAGTTATGCTCTAATATTGAATTAGAAGTTTGGTTTGATGTAAACAATTTTCAGAGGGTGGGAACTTGCATCAATTGCGAAGACACAGCATAAGCCCAAATAATTTGATAAAAGAGAACTATCTTAAATTCAGTTATGTCAATAATCCACTCAAGCTCACCATAAAAATCTATCTTCTTTCTTCCATCCTTGACCCAAGTTGAGAGTTGAGCAGGGTCCCAGCATGCCTGTTGTGGTGCAGTCAGTTGGAAGCTTTTTCTGGCTAGTGTCCAGCTAACATGATGTTGAAAACTTCTCCTGGTAGAAAGAAAGCAACCTTTCCATGGCTTGGAGATCCCGAGGCTGCCTTTGCTTCTACTTTCCTTCATTACTGCTTGGCACAGAGTGACCAGGAATTTCTATAGCCAGGGTCTACTCCTGGTACTGCCAGATGTATTCCTGGTTACCTCCCAGACTGGGGCAAATTGGTTGCTAGTTGGTTGCTCTGGCAATTAATGGCCTTCTCATGAACTTTTACTAGAGGCTAGTGATTTGAGTAATTATTGGGCTGTGCTAGGTGAAGCCATTTCCCTACTCTGCTGTTTATATTATATGAGCCAGTATCTGAAATGTGAAACTAAAAAGGTTCCAGAACTGGGCTGAATTAATTACCCAAATAAACAAAAGTATGGTGACATAATTTAATATGCTAGTCATCTCTGCTTGTGTGCAATAAAGAAGGAACGTAGTAGAAGGACTCACCCATAGCCACAGGGTTTTAAGGATGGGCAAGTACTAAGTTTAAGGCATTTTACTTTAGTTAGGACCAAGTTGAGGATAATATTGTGCATCATATTTCTACATCTTCTTGTCTACCATTCAGCCAGTTGTCATTGTTTTTTTCCCACTGATTTCCTCCAGGATTTTATTCAATCACATACTATTATGCCATTAATTGCTAAGGGCATATGGTATCCATGATTCTGCCTTGATTAAATCTATCATTGAAAATGAAGCTATTTTTAAATCAAAATAATGGATCATAAGGTATTTCCATTTTTGTTAAAACCTCCCCATACTGTTTTGAAGTCAAATTTTACAAGCTGTTGATGCAAAATTTCTGCGAAAGGGGTCAGGCAGTGGCACATCTGGTTAAACACACACTAGTGTGCAAGGTCCAGGGTTAAAGCCCCTGGTCCCCACCTGCAGGGGGAAAGCTTCACAAGTGGTGAAATAGAGCTGCAGGTGTCTCTCTGTCTCTTTCCCTCTATCTCCCATCCCCCTCTCAATTTCTCTCTGTTTCTATTCAATAATAAATAAACATTTAAAAAGGAATATATGTTTAAAAAATCCTGCAAATATCAGCCCATTTCAGATTTCTATGGGAAGTCAAGAAGATTCATGCATATGCTGCTGGGCTCTGTAAATGAGAGCTGGGCAGTGTACCTGGGGATCCCTGATCTCTGCAGAGGAATCAGAATCTGAAGGGCATATGTGCAAAGGAGACACAGTTATGATGTTTGTGATATAGCCACTGCTCACCCTGTTCTTTCTTCTAGAGATCAATTGAATGAGGTATTACATGTTTTTTTTTTTTTTAATCACAGAGTACCAGTTTGGTTAAAATGAAGGGAAATGGACAGGGATATAACATAATGGTTATACAAAAGTTTTTCCTTTTTTAAAATTTTATTTAAGAAAGTGTTGTTGAGCGCGGGCCACAGAGATGAGAGAGAGGGGGTCCGGAGCGAAGAGGAAACACAAATCTTTATTTGCGCTGGCACCTCAGAGTTGGGTGCTAGAGAGGCAGGTTGGGCCACGTGGAGGTAGCGAAAATGGCCGCCTCACGCAGTAACCTTTTCTGCATCTGAGCACCGGAGTGAAGCGCTGGCAAGAGAGCCAGGTGCGGAAAACAAAGGGTTTTTATAGGAGTAGCTTTCGTGAGAATGGGAAGGGGGAGGAGTAACCATAGCACTCCAGGATAGGATGATAACTCTCCTGAGAATGGGAGGGGGGAGGAGTGACCAAAGCACTCCAGATATCGCGGGGATATAGACAAGGATATAGACAATGTCCTGAGGGCATAACATGGCAGGACAGGCACTCTGAGAATGTCCCAACTCTCGCGGGAACTAGCAGTAGCCTGAGGGGACAACATGTCAGATGTGACTGCATCAGCATAATTTCCCAGCAAGAAAGGATACATTAACAAAACCATAGGGTAGGAGGGGTACAACTCCACACAATTCCCACCACCCAATCTCCATATCCCACCCCCTCCCCTGATAGCTTTCCCACTCTCTATCCCTCTGGAAGCATGGACCCAGGGTCATTGTGGGTTGCAGAAGGTGGAAGGTCTGGCTTCTGTAATTGCTTCCCCGCTGGACATGGGCGTTGACTGGTCGGTCCATACTCCCAGTCTGCCTCTCTCTTTCCCTAGTAGGGTGGGTCTCTGGGGAAGCTGAGCTCCAGGACACATTGGTGGGGTCTTCAGTCCAGGGAAGCCTGGCCAGCATCCTGATGGCATCTGGAACCTGGTGACTGAAAAAAAAGTTAACATACAAATCCAAACAAATTGTTGAGCAATCATGGACCCAAAGCTTGGAATAGTGGAGAGGAAGTGTTAGGGGGATACTCACTGCAAACTCTAGTGTACTTTTGCTTTCAGGTATATATTTTGCAGTAGTTTATGGATACATGTGAACATATGCTCTCTCTCACAGAACCTGGTCTATATCTAGGTTTTGGGACTTTGTTAGAAAGTGAACCACCTGGGATGGAATTAGAGTATACTATGAAAGGAAATGTCTCACCCGAGTAATGAAGCTGAAGGGTTGTCATTCCACACGTGAAGTCTCTGGACACAGTCTGAAGTGAAGCATGTTGAGGTGGCAATCGTTGTGTTGATTAGGTTGTGAATGGCAGATGCAATATTATTTGATATGGATTGGGAGAGGCATACAGGAAAGTGGGCCCTATCCAAGGGTTCCAGGACTGGGGGAAGTAGAGGCTCTATAGTGGAGATGTGAGGTTCCTGCTGTCTTAGGGTTCCAAAAGATAATGGATAGTTAATGTT
Organism: Erinaceus europaeus; assembly: GCF_950295315.1. Taxonomy (NCBI): domain Eukaryota; kingdom Metazoa; phylum Chordata; class Mammalia; order Eulipotyphla; family Erinaceidae; genus Erinaceus; species Erinaceus europaeus. Next base: position 129,313,471 of record NC_080164.1, on the reverse strand, counting down.
ATCATCACATTATTTGGTAATTGGGTTAACTTTGAAAAGTCCTTTTGTTAGGGTTTGCTGTACAGTACCCAGTATCTTGTATATAGCTGTGCTATTGGTTTCTTCTGATCTACTTGGTCTAGGCTTTTGAGACAGTCCGCCTATCAAATACACAGCCTATATATTAAAAAGGCTCAGTCTGTGTTTTAAAAAACTTTGAGACATACAATTAATTTTCCCCCTCTCATATTAATTAACTAGTGATTTATGTGACTACATTTTACTAGGAGTGCACATAAACACCATTCCCACCACCCAAAGACTGTGACCCATCCCTCCCACCCACTCCCACCCCCCACTGGCCCAGGGAGCTACATGTCTACCCCTCACCACTGGGTTTTTACTTTGGTGCCCTACTTACAATTTGGTCAGGTCCTGCTTTTAGTTTCCCTTTCAGATCTTCTTCCTCAACTTCTGTTGATGAGTGGGATCATCCCATACTCATCTTTATCTTTCTGACTTAGCTCACTTAACATAATTCCTTCTAGCTCTGTCCAAGATGGGTCAGAGAAGGTGGGTTCATTGTTCTTGATAGCTGCATAGTATTCCATTGTGTATATATACCACAGCTTTCTCAGCCACTCATCTGTTGTTGGGCACCTGGGTTGCTTCCAGGTTTTAGCTATTATGAATTGTGCTCCTATGAACATAGGAGTACACACCTCTTTTTGGTTGGGTGTTATGGAGTTATACAAAAGTTTTTCATGCTTGAGGTTCTGAGGTCCCAGGCAATCCCAGACACCACCATAGTAAACCAGTGTTGAGGAATGCTCTGGTGAAAAAAAGACAAATAAGTAAAATGAAATGGAGGACGGTTCATACATATTACTACCAACCTTCAATTTGTTTTCTACTTAGACTCTAAGTTTCAAGTCAGTTTTTTTTTTTTTTGGTTTGTTTTTTGTGGAGTTGGAGGTCCTAGCGCATGCCCAACTAACTTCACTGCTCCTAGGCTGCTTTTTCATTTAGTTAGAGACAAAGGAAGAAGATACCATAGCACAGCATTCCCCATATGATAGGAGGCAAACTTTCTTTGGTACTACATTTCCAAGTAGTACTGGGGCTCAACCTGGACTGCCTGTATGGCAAGGTTTGCAGTGTGAGCCACCTCTCCTGCCAGAAAAAAAAAAAAAAAAAAAAAGCCAATTTTGACACTGATGGAGAAGGGAGAGGAAATGCAGAATCAATAAGCTGACGATTTAAATTTATGCTCACTTCATCTTCTGCACAAGTTTGGTTACTGCAGCCTAGCTTGCAGCAGTTTTCTGCAACTTGGGGTCGAAGTCAGTGGGAGGAAACATCTGGAGGTACAACTTCGTACTCCTCTCCATAAGCTTCTCAGGCTAGGTGAGCTGAAATTGTGAAAGAAGAGTTGTGTGCGTGTTGTTTTTCTTTCTTGAAAGAGGAAGTCTTTTTGGATATCTGCGTGGCCGCTGGGGGAGAAGTGGGGAACTAGAGGCCGTGGAGGCGGGGCGAAGGAGTTAAAACAGGTCTGGAGGCCCCCAGCACCCTTAGGGCTGGCCCCGCTGGGGCCCCCAGCACCCTTAGGGATGGCCCCGCACAGCTGCCAGGCCCGCAGGCTCTGAGCGAATGTTTAGTTTCCAGAGCGCATTTGTTCCCCAAAGTCCTCTCCCTTTTCCTAATCTGGCGAGTGTTAGCGCCAGCTCGGCACCAACCCAAAAGTTTGCTCGGGGCGCCCGGCCCAAGCTCAGGCCCCGCCCCAGCCCTGCATTCCCGGAGAGCAGACCCAGGACCCGGCCTCCTCCTCCGCAGTAGCCGCAGTGCGGGAGCCAAACTCCGGGAAGAAAGTTTGCTGCGGGTGCGGAGCTGGGCCGCGGAAGGCAGGACTCCGAGCCCATGCCCTGCGCACTGCGCCTCCCTCCGGGCGGAATGCGTCCCTGGGTCCCCGCGGCGAGCACGCGCTAGGCTCTGGGAGGCGGCCCCCGGGAGCTTCCCGGGAGAGCGAGGACCGCGCCCGCTTTGTCTGCAGGACTCTCCCCAGTCGGGAGGCGGGGGGCTGGCCTGCGCTTCCACCAGGATTCATCCGGAGTTCCAGCGGGGCCGAGGCCCTGCTGAGCCTCCCTTTGTCCTTCTAGGACTTCCTCCCGGATCTGCTCCCTCCCTCAAGTCAGCTGGAGGGTCCTACTGCCCCTGGTGCGGGGCCCAGCTGCTCGCTCACCCGCACCCCGAGGTGAGCCCTCCGGTGACTGACTACACCCTCCCGACGTCCCCGCAGAGCTGGAGGGAGTCGCAGGGTTCCGGCACAGGATGGTGGCGGGGCTGTCCTGGTCCCGCAGCCCTGACCCCTGGCTGGTCCTCGGGCTGTTGCTGCTGGCGCTCAGCGGTCCCGGGGGACTGGCGAGCACCCAGGAGGAGCCCTCCTGCAGGGGAGCCTTTGATCTCTACTTCGTGCTGGACAAGTGAGTTCAGGAGGGGTCCTGGGGCACCCAGGCGGGCAGAGGTGGCCGGAGCGCCTGGGTGGGTGCCCTGTTGCTGCCTCATCTAAAGGGCAAGTGCTTTGGGATCTGTGCGGGCAGTCGAGTGATAGGGGACCCCACCGCAAGCCTCTCTGGGCTAATGGTTGTCACTAGTTGTCAGTCTTGGGGACTCTTGGGAAATGGGACGCTGTCTTTTAGGGTAGCCTTTTGTGTCCCTGGAGCTCAGACTAGACTCTTTATCTGCCGTTCATACCTCACTCTTCGCAGGCTGGCTAAAGTTGCCTGCCTTTTATCCTGATGACTGCTTTTTCCTCATGGCCAGGAAGAGCCTAGTGTTAACATGTCCAGCGTGGTTTGCATTTCCTGAGAAGAAAGACTGCTTATTTTGAAGAGTTTGGAAAGGATTGGCAGTCAGGTGGTTCCCTAGGATGGGAAGATGCCTTCCTTGATTCTTAGTATCCCACTTCCAGCTACTGACCTCTTTGCCTTGCTTTAAGAAGCCAGCTTATATCCATGTAACTGCGTTGATTTACTGGTCAACTCAATTCTATTTTTCAGGTCTGGGAGTGTAGCAAGTAACTGGATTGAAATCTACAGCTTTGTCGAGCAACTTACAGAGAGATTTGTAAGGTATTTCTTCCTCTTTACTTTTTTAGGTAGGATTGAAGTGGAGAGAAGTAGAACAAGGTAGCCTATCCCCCTTTTGGGAAATCTTTTGCAGGGAAAGCCTTTACTAAAATATTGCTTTTTAAGTGCCTCCAGGTGGTTATTGCACACATACTGTTATTAGAACAGTCCTTAGTTGTTGAGGGCTCTTTTCATCTGGATACCAGAAACTTGGCTCAGGCTCTGGGGAAACATCTTCTAATACTATTCCAAGTGTCTTTTCCATTTTGACTTTTCAGCTGTTTTGAATTTCAGTTATGCTTTCTCATAATTTATCACATTAAAATTATGCTAATTGTATCCATAATATGGTTTCCACACAACTCTTAGCATTGAAGAGGTCCTCTTTTTTTTTTAAAGAAAGTGTTGGTAAACTTCAAATGAACATGTGTTAATAACCCATTACCAGAAAAGGCACTTGTGTGTGTTTAAGAGTTGACTTGTGTTTACACAATGTGTGGGTGTGCGGCTGGTTTAAAATTTAACTGTTCTATATATGCAGTACTTTTTACTCGCAAAGACTGGTTTCATCTCCTATAAAAAGCATAACTGCTATAAAATCCAGCTTAGTCTCTTATTTGGAGGTAACCGGGAATTACTAGCTAGTCTCTCTTATTTAAAAATAACCCTGGGATATCGGCTTTTTGTTTTCCTTCTCTTCTTCTTTCTTCCTTTTGTCTTTTTTTCTTCTTTTTTTTTTTAAGAAATTCATTGAGCAAATGCAAGTTTATCAAGATAATGAAAAGGACATGAAAAGTAGCTGTATCATTAAATATTGCTTCTTTCAGTCTTGTTAGCCCAAATGTTTTCTGTAAAACAGGCTTGGATGATCAAAACATTTTGAAAGTCATGTTGCAAGTAACTTCAAACAATCTGTAGAGGCCTAGGCAATGCTTGCTTTCAGTTATTGGCAGCAGTAAACTTATCTCTATAAAAATGTATGCTTGTCCATGTTCAATCATCAGGCTGCTGCTTAAGAAGCCAAGTGTAACATTCATTTCTGAACTAGGTGTGAGGTCATACTGTCTAGGAAAGAAAAATAAGGGCCTTCAATGTCAAAGGCAAAATGCAATGCATGTTTGTATTCAGTTCCAGCAGTGTGCAGGGAGTATCACATATATTTTGATTGAAAGCAGTAGATCACTTTGATACAACATTTTAAAGGAGTAGAGTTCTTATTTCTTTGGCCTGTCTTCCAAGGTTGGCACTCTGTAGCACACACTTTCCTGCCTCAAGGTTAGTTGTTTAGTGACTAGTCATGATTTTGGAGGAAGTGAATAAAGGGTGACTATTAAAGATGTAACTTTTTAGACTCTTTACCAGCCTTTGAGATCATTCTGATCTTTGGTTATGGTTTCAGACCTTAGTAATTGTTGCATAAAGAGTGTCTTCGAAACCAGAGCCATTTGAGGTATAAATGGTCTAAAGTCTAAAGGAACTAAAACTAGAATAGTTGTCCTTTGCAATTATGGTGTTTAAGAAATGAAAAATGTATAATTAAAATGTGATGATTTTTAAGTTTCTTCCTCATTGCCCATGATACTCGTTTAGTTTATTATTTATTTATTTATTTATTTTGCCTCCAGGGTTATTGCTGGAGCTCAGTGCAGGAACTATAAATCTACTGCTCCTGATGGCCATTTTTCCCCCACTTTATTGGATAGGACAAAGAGAAATTGAGAGAGGAGGGGGAGATAGAGAGGGAGAAAGATAGACACTTGCAGACCTGCTTCACCTGTTGTGAAGCGTCCTTCATGCAGGTGGGGAGCCAGGGGCTTGAACCTAGATTCTTGCGTGGGTCCTTACTCTTAGTACTATATGAGCTTAACAGGGTGTACTGCTACCCAGACCCCTCCTTAGTATTCTTATCTCAGCATGAGTTTTGTCTGTGCTCCTAATGTAGTTGTAGTTAAATTAAATTGGCTCCTCTCCACACCTAAATATTGCTGAAGATACTCACTCTGAAGAGCTAGTTGCCTTCAAGGAGCTGAGGTAGAGCACCATGGGGAAAAGCACTTTTCAAAACAGAAATTTACATTTCAAGTAAGTGTCTTCCTAAATACAAAACCCAGCAGTCATGGAGGAAGGTTTAAGTGCAAAGAAGCACTGACTCACATGATTTATGTAGTAATGTCAAAAAGAGTTAGTCTATCTACTTAAGGAGTTTCATTTAAAAATGCCTGGACCATTCTGTGAGGCAGATTTTAAATGAGTCTCCCCAGCCATATATCTGTATTATATTCATATTTCTTCTAAAAATGTTTTAACTGCCTCTCTTCTTATTTTGCAGCCCTGAAATGAGATTATCTTTCATTGTGTTTTCTTCTCAAGCGACCATTATTTTGCCATTAACTGGAGACAGGTTAGTGCATTATCATTTCACTGCAGGCTTTTAGTAGAGACTAATCTTAAAGGCATGATTGATATCTCCAAGGGTGATTTAGGCCTCTCAGTGGAACCAAGAAAATGCACAGCCAATTCAGTTCTCTTCATTAACAGAGGGGTAAGGGGGTAAGAGCAGCACAAAAGAACAGACAACCTGAAAATCAGTATCATTTATATTGGCTGTAGAATGTACAATGAATCCCAGATCTCTGCCTTAGGAGAGTAGTTATTATCCACCAACCCCCTTATCGGTTACTGTAAGTAGTTCTATATCTTTCTCATTTAGATATAATATATTAATCAGCTAGGAATTTGAAAAACATTATGGAGGAGAAAGACAAGACTCTGGATAATTTACTAGATTTAGCAGACATATTGGATTTGTATCTAATCTTACTCTGAGATTCACAGATACTGAATATATTTATCTTTATAAAGAAATTTTGCCTCTCTCCCCCCCCTTCACTCTTTCCCTCCCTCCCCTTTTATTTCTTGAAAGATGTGGCATTTTCTAAGCCATTGATACAGTATTTCAGTTGGTGAGTTTTGTGTCACTGGAGCTCACAAGTCATTCAATATTGACCATAGGGTCCAAAGGTGCAAAAGGCAACTTTTAACTTTTCTTCATTTAAAAAAAAATCTACTTCACTAATACAGTATATGCAAGATAGTTCTTGCTCAGATCATGTGGAATCTGTGAATGGGTTAGCATTATTTTGAAATCAGATGTCTTCAAACTGTAGTTTTAGCAAGAGAGACGGGTGTATATATGTACATGTATATGTATATATATATATATATATATATATATATTTTAATAAATATGAGAGAGATAGGAGAGAGAGAAAGAGAACTAGAGTATCCCTATGGTACATGTGTTGCCAAGGATTGAACTCAGGATCTCATGCTTGAGAGTCCAGTGCTTTATCTACTTCACCACCTCCCTGACCATGAGATAGGGGTATTTTATTTGGCATAATCTGTAGATCTCTGAAAGGTTTTGTGTTGTTTTTTTTTTAATTACCATTTTCCTTGTTTGTTGGAACTGTGGTCTCACTTGTGTGATTTCACTGCTCTGGGCCACTTTTTATTCATATAGAGAGACAAAAGAAAGGAAAGACCCCACAGCATCAGAGTTTCCTCTAGGGCCACAGTACCTCCCATGGAGTGCAGGTGTTTGAACTTGGGTTGTGCACATGGCAAAGCACCAAGTGTTACTCTGTGAGCTTTCTCTTACTATGTATGCTTAACCCTGTGTATCACTGCCTGGCCCCCTCCAAGTGAGCTATCGCTTAAGCTGTGAAATTTTTCTTAAAGAATATCAACAATGCAAAATGTTTAAAGAGACTCAGGGAGAGAATTTATTTATAGCTACAGAGGTGATTTGATAAGTATAAATGTATACATTTTAACTTTCCAGGAAAAGTAAAACTTACAGCCTGAATGAATTGTGGGTGCACACACACAATACATACATATCCAGTACTGTACATGCATACCTACAGATTATGGTACATTGTATCTCCACACATGTACACAATTTATTTCTGTCTTTAGTTTTACTTTTGCTGGAGAGGGAATCCCTTTCTGAGTGGAGTATCTAGCGTATACTAGTTTGGTTTTCTCAGTGATACTTCCCCTTCATGGTTTGTTTGCATTTAGGCTTCATTAAGGGCCATAATAATAGTAACCATTTACAACCTATGTACTACAGCTTTGTGTAGCCAGTGATGAAAGAGCAATATTATTTTTATTGTTTGATTTTAAAAAACTTACTATTATCAGTGTTATCACTTGAGCTTGGTGACAAAACCACCACTCCTGGCAGCCATCTCCTCCCCCCATTTTTAACTTTCTTTCTTTTATTTTTATGGGACAAAGAGAAATTGATAGTGTGGGGAAGATAGAGAGGGAGAGAGAAAGAGATACCTACACTCCTTCTCTACCTCTCCTGAACCTTCCTGCCTGCAGGTGGGAGCCAGGGACTTGAGCCCTGGTCTTTGTGCATGGTGATGTGTGTACTCCATTGGATGTGCCACCACCCAGCTCTGTGAAAGAGCTACACTCTCATGTCTCTAAGAATGCACGTGTATAGAGGAGCCCATAGCGTATTGCCGGACATGGTGGATTTTTAGTATGAAGTGGACCTACCTACCTTGGGCCAGCTTCTCTGTTTGCATATGCTTCTCCAGCACTTTGAAGACGAAGTGAAGTGACTAGTCCACCAGATTGATTGTGCTTAGATGTGCACAGAAAGGGTCTGCATTCTTCATCTTGACAGTCTTCTCTTACACTGATTAGTTTAATAATGGAGTGATTTGAATCAGGAATTAGGAGTATGTAGTATTTTTTCTTATTTTTTTTAATATGTAGTATTTTTTATAACCAGAGAGTGTTAATGTTTGTATGATGGGATTATTGTTTTGCTTGAGAGGGTTTATTTATTATGTTTATTTTGTTTTTCTTACATTTGATAGGCTAGAGAGAAATTGGAAGGGGGGAAAGGGAGAGATAGAAAGAGAGACACCTGCAACACTTCTTCACCAATTGTGAAGCTCCCTCCCTGCAGGGGGGGAAGCAGGGACTGAAACCCAGGTCCTTGAGCATTGTCATGTGTAATGTGTGCACTCAACCTAGTGTGCCACCACCCAGACCCTGAAAGAATTTATAATATTACATGAGGAACTTTAATAATGTTACCTATAACTTATTATAGGTATTTATTTAATAATGTTACCTATAATTTATTATACATGTATATATACACACATATAGCTATATAATATGAACACACATTATTGACTTATATTGCTTTTTAGACAGAGATATGTTCAAATTCGATTAGACTATTTCTGGTATGTTGAATTAGTTTGGGTTAGAAGAACTGGCTAAAATTCCTAGTTTTGCCACTTACTGGAGATTTAGGGAGAAATGTCTAGTCGGTATGACAGTTTTTATGTCCATAAAATTCAGATATAAGATTGGGTATGCTTTCTTGAGAGAGTTGCTGTAAAGAAAAATACATAGTATATTACAGAAAAGTATCCACTAAAGGGTATTATTTTTTCCACATTTTTATTTTAATAATTTTATTTACTTAATTTAATAAACTTTTACATACACACACATATATATACACACACACATTTACAATTAAAAGTATTTAGAAACAGTTCACATATCTAGAGGAAAGACTATTGAACAAATGTTTCCTTGACTATAATGGATCTTGTTTCAAAACCTAGGAATCAGAATTGTGCTTATAAACTGTATTGATGTACAACTTCACACTCAAAAAATATATCTGAATGGATAAAAATCCCAATGGCCTCATGATTTTGGTTCTGTTACTCATAATTTTTCAGCACCTTGGCTAAATATGAGAAGTACTTTTGTCATGTTTTCACTGAGTATTGCTTGACATTTTCAGTAGCTATGAAGCAAGATTGGAAGTCCTTGAAGTAGAATGCTGTCTTCACCGTGGTATCTAACACTTTGGAAATGCATGCAAAAAGTGATAAGTAAGGCAAGAAGTAGTCAGATAAACATTACATGTACTCACTTTTTAAAAACTTCGAAGTATTTGAGTTTGAAGTGGTCCTGGTCCTTTCTGTTTTCTTGGCTCTGTGATTTTAATCCTGCATCTGAGTGTTCGTTCATTTACATAGCTACATACCTGCCTGCTACCTTATATGTGATGCATTGAGCACAAAGTTGAGTACTCTAGTGTGTGGGGGAATTGGCTGCATATCTGTACACACAGAGAGCTCAGGACTCTATGATTGGATCTAGTAAGAAGAAAGTGTCAAGTGTTGATTCAGTACAGAAATACCCAGATTCTCAACTTAAGAAAATTTGCATCAGGGCTATTTCCTTATTATTATTATTTTATTTTTAAAAATTTGCTTTTTTCCTCTTTTGTTGCCCTTGTTGTTGTTGTAGTTATTTTTGTTGTTATTCATGTCGTCATTGTTGGGTAGGACAGAGAGAAATGGAGAGAGGAGGGGAAGACAGACAGGGGAGAGAAAGATAGACACCTGCAGACCTGCTTCACTGCTTGTGAAGTGACTCCCCTGCAGATGGAGAGCCGGGGGCTAGAACCAGAATTCTTCTGCTGGTCCTTGTGCTTGGTGCCATGTGCACTTAACCCACTGCACTACCGCCCACCCCACTATTTTCTTTTTCTTTTCTTTTTACTTTGATATGTGTGTAAGAGGGGTTAGGGATACTAGAACACTGCTCCTCCATGTATGATGTTCAACTCTGGTTTCTGCTCATTCTTACTGCTACTCAGTGTTGAGAACTGAACCCAGGGCCTCAAGCATGGAAGACATGAATCCCAGGCTTCAGAATCAGGACAAAATTTAAAGGATATAATGTTGCATAATTGAGATAGTGATTTATACTCAGTTCTATTCAATGTGATGTAATAGTGATTTAATGCTGTAATTGCGATTTAGTGGAAAACCTTTAGTGAGCAATTACTGTGTGCTAGGTAGTATGCAAAACACTTTCCATTCATTACCTCATTTAATCCTCCTACCAACTCCATGTATTAGATACTATTACTGTCTCTGATTTACAAATGAGGAAACTGAATCTAAGAAAGGTAATGTAGCTTGTCCAAGGACATACAGCTAGTAAGTGGTGAGCAGTATATTAGCCAGAATAGTCTCCTAAAGGATAAAGGAGATCATACCATTCACATTCGTAAGACAACCTCACAGCTTAGAGTAGAAAGCACACAATCCCCACCTGGTGACCTTAGCAGGGTCCCTCCTGCAACCCTCCTTGTCACAGCCGAGTCCTGCATACTACCCTCCGAACCACCTCTAAAGCAGTTCCACCTTCTAGGACTCTGCTCTGTGGAGATATTAATACCAGTATGCAAAGATGCATATGAAAAATCAGACACTGCAACATTATTCATTATAGTGAAAACCTGATGATACTGTGCTTACACTGCAAGCTATACTTAGCCTGGGATCCACTGCCATCAGTTAAACACTGTAGGAATCCATTCATATGGGCATGATGTTATATCTAAAATATCTTAATTGAAAAAAGCAAGTTGAAGAATAGTTCACTAAGTTTGATTTTATTTTCAAAAATAAAAATAATCAAATTGATGTTGCACTGTATACATGGTCATAAGTATAAAGGAGAAAGCCATTTGCTAATAATATTATTAGTTCACTAAGATGGGGAAGGATTTAGTATTTCTCTCTTTTAAAATATTTTTATTACCTTCATTTCATTTATTGGATAGAAACAGAAATCGAGAGAAAAGGGGGAGATAGAGAGACACATGCAGCTCTGTCTGCTTCACTCCTTGTGAAGCTTCCCCCCTGCAGGTGGGGACCAGGGTCTTGAACTTGGGTCCTTGCACACTGTAAAATATGCTTGACCAAATGCACCACCACCTGGCTCCCAAGATTTAGTATTTCTCTCTCTCTCTCTCTCTCTCTTTCTCTCTCTCTTTCTCAACCAGAGCAGTGCTTAGCTCTGGCTTATGGTGGTATGGAGAATTGAACCTGGGATTTTGGAGGCTCAAGCAGAAAAGTCTCTTTGCATACCATTATGCTACCTACCCTGCCTTGATTTAGTATTTCTCTATGAATCTAGGTTATCCAGTTTGATTTTCACAATAGCATATTTGGTAAAAAAAGAAACTAAACAATTGTTTAAATTCAAAAAGGAAAGCTCCTGACTTCTGTAGACAGAAATAATTATCTTGCAATCAGAATGAAATCCAGGGGATGGGAAACAAACCTATTCAGGAGTAGAGAACATTCAACCATTACCTTAGAGGGTCCTGATGGCTCTTTGTTAGAATGAAAACCCCAGGACTAAACCTTAGGCTAGATAGACACTGCTGCCAGGATTTGTTACTGGTTAAAGGGAGCTCATCATTCCTGCCAAATAGCTAGATTGAGATCACCAAATATATTTAATACATGAGGGCATCTAATGATGACTGGATGGGAAGGAGGCTAAGACTAAAATGGAGTTTGTATTCCTCATTTAAAAATGTTTATTTTTATGAGAAAGAGAGAGAAGCAGGCAGGCAGGCAGACAGACAGACAGAATACCACTCAGTTTTGGTTTATGGTGATGCTGGGGGTTGAACCTGGGACCTCTTGGTCTTTAGGTATACAAATCTTGTGCTGTAACAAGTTGCGCTATCTCCCTGGCCTCTGTCTATATCCTTTTCATCCTGTGTGGTTAGATTTTGCCAGCAGTTTAGAGAAGGTGAGTGGTCAGAGTGACATGGGTAAGTACTGTAAGCAGGTTCTCATGCAGGTTTGACTCCAGAGTGTGCACACTTAGCCACTGCCCAGCCAGGGCTGTGTGTCTGTGAGTGTACTTCCTTAACCCCGGTTTCACTGTTAATCAGAATTTGTCATAATTCCAAGATGTTGTCATCTTCTAAATGTATTCTGTCCTTGTACAAACCAGAGTTGGGGTAAATGGGAGGAAGTGATTTCAGTGATTCTTTTAATTTTTCCAGAAATTTCTCATAGTGAAGTCATTACTGGCATTTGGGGGAGTCTGTTTTGGCCACCCTGAGTGTATCCTGAGAGGTCTGGGCATGGCAGGAGCTCAGATTCTAGTTACTTCCCAACAAGTCTCACATCTGCTTTGTGAATTTGTTCTAGAAAATTACATACATTGTTACTCCTGCCTGGGAGACAGACCTGGCACAATGAAGTAGTGAGTACAGGGGTGGTGTGTTAAAATTCAGTAAACCATTGAAAGGGGAGATGGAGTAAGAGATTAGGACATATGGGAAGTGGAGCAGGTGGGGGTGTCAGGTATGACTCATGCACACACTCTGGTATGTAGAAACCATGTTGGGGAGTGTTTGTGTCTTCTATTTCTCTCTCTCTCTTTCTCTCTTTCTCTCTCTCACACACACACAGTGCAGAGAGAACAGGTTTTTTTTTTTCCCATAGCACTGCTCAGCTCTGGTTTATGATTATGATGATGATAGTGGTGGTGTGGATTGAACCTGGGATTTTGGAGCCTCAGGCATGAGAGTCTCTTTGCATAACCATTATACTGTTCTCCCTGTCCTATAAGTAGACACTTCTGTATCCAGGACTGCTATCTTGGGTTCACTGATGTGGACTCTGGGCTATACAGATCTAATCCTCCTTTGGTCTTAAAGTGACATAGTAGATAAGCAGTCAACAAATGTTCACTTTGACTTAATTTAATATTTTCTCATCATTACTCCAAACTGATTTATTCAGAGAGTGTTATAGAGAAACAAAGCCATTCCAGCATTTGAATCTCCCTCCAGTGCAGTGTGTGTGCCTGTGTGTGGCGGGGAGGGCTTGAACCTGAGTTGCTTACATGACAAAGCAGGTGCCTATCCAGTGAGCTCTGTTGCCAGTCCAATAAAGCAGGCTTTTATAGAAAGTATAATGAAAGCTAGCTAGAGCTACTAGTTCCTGGGAGAAACGACTGTATTGTCTCTAGATTTTATGAGAGGGTGGAAATGGCTAACTTGGATGCTTCTTTGCCATGGGGGTGACCCAGGTTTGAGTGTGTAGCAGCATGTAATCCAATTAAATAGGTAGCAGAGTGGCTGTATTTAAATGAATAAGCATGTCTCCCCTCATGCAATAATTTTGTTGGCCTGCTTTAATTAATTAATTAATTAAACTTTTATTATCCTTATTTACTGGATAGAGACAGCCAGAAATCAAGAAGGTGGGGGAAATGGAGAGGGAGAGAAAGACACTGGCAGACCTGCTTCACTCCTTATGAAGATTTTTCTCCCTGCAGGTGGGGGCTGGGGGCTCAAACCCAGGTCCTTGTACATTGCAACACGAGTGCTCAACCAGGTGCACCACCATCCAGCTATTAAAAGGAGAAAGATATAAAAGTAGTGTAGTTCACTGAGTACCTGCTACATAGCAAACATTTTGCTAAGTGCTTCTCTAGACTCAGTGGTTCAGGAAATACACAGTGCTCAGTGGATCAGGAATCACTGGTCATTTTGTGTCATGTGAATAGCCTCTTGAGAACTCTTATATCTTACACCATCTCTTAAGTCAAACCACATGAAGTGAACATTAAAGTGGGCTTTTGCCAATCATTATAACCTTGTGTATTGATACAGTTTGCTTGTAGTTACTGTGCTTCAAGGACTTACTTCTTCATGAGAATAATTCATGAGGATTGATTGCTGATTTCAGTACATACAGCAGTATGGGGAAATAGCTCACTAGATAGGGCACCTTTCTTGCTATGTTCTCTGGTGCTTTGGTGCCTCTCCTTATCTGTCTGTCTGTCTGTCTGTCTTTTTCCCTATTTGAATTAAAATTATGTCCCATAGTAGTGAAACTGCACATGCTTGAGGCACCAGTGACACAGAAAAACAAAGCAAAGTACCCCCTATATTTATGAGGATCCATCTAAATTGACATTTAGTAACACAAATGTGTGAGACTTTTATCCCTCATGGTAGATTGTTTTGACTGTGTTATGCAAAGAGGCAAAGGATAGCCACTTTTTGATTCCCTTGGTTTGTTTGTTTATTATATGGGGGTGACCCCTGTGGCACAACTCTTTTACTCCAGATTGACTTCTTTTCATTTCAGATAGAGAGACAGTGAAGGAGAGAGACACCACAGCACCAAAGCTTCCTGCAGTACCATTGTGCTCCCAGGGTACTTGAACCTGTGCCCACATACCTAGGAAAACATGCACCCTATGTGCTGTGCTATCTCCTGACCATTCACTCGCATGTTATTTTTATTTGTTTATTTTTATATTATCTGTATTTATATATTAGATAGAGACAGCCAGAAATCAAGAGGAAGGGGGAAATAGAGAGGAAGAGAGACTAGAGACCCCTGTAGCCCTGCTTCAACACTTGTGAAACTTTCCTCCTGCAGGTGGGGACCAGGGGCTTTAACCTGGGTCCTTGCACATTGTAACATGTGTGCTCAGCCAAGTGTGCTACCACCCGACCCCTCACTCACATTCTAAAAATCACTTACTGATTGTATCTTATTACCACTGAAAAGAGGATATAATAACTGGAAGAACCTAGCCAAAAGTTGGGAATGAGTAAGAAATGTACTTTGCATTTCCTGATGGTCTGCTTAGTTGTAGTTAGCAGAAAGAGGAAGTAAGTAATGATTACTCGGGGAGGGCAAAGAAACTTCTGCTTTCACACCTTTTAAGGGAGGTTGTGTGACAAGATAACAGCATCCATGACTACAGCTTCACAACAAACACCAGCGTGCTGTCAGTGTTACTCTTTGAGGTGAAAGATGTAGTGTGAAGGCTGAACTCTCTGAAGCTGATTTTTAAAGATAATGCTGGATTTAAATTGGTCTTTATAACATTTCCATTTTTCTTCTTCTCTTTTTAAAAATGTATTTATTTGTATGAGAGAGACTGACAGTCCAGAGCTCTGCTCAGCTCTGGAATATAATGATGTCAGGATTGAGTCTGGGATCCTTGAAACGCCAGACATACAGGCCTGTCATGCTACCTCTGCTCTAGCTTCCTAACCCCCCACCCCATTTTCTTTCTTTCTTTTTTTTTTTGTAAATATTTGGTTATTTTTATGAGACGGAGGCAGATAGACAGATATACATGAGCAGTGCTTAGCTCTGGCAGATGGTATTTGTGGAGGAGCAAACCTGGCCTCTGGACGTGCAAGCCCTATGCTCTGACGTGCTAAGATGTCTCCCTAGGCCAACACTGTTAATTTTTTTATTTGTATCATTCTCCTGCTTGCTTTCCTTAGTGTTCTCTTTTGGTCACAGTATAGATGAATGAGCTCTGCTTTAAAGATACCATATCCTTTTGTTTCCCCCAGATTAATTGTTTGTAAATAAATTTGGAATTTGTTATTAGTTGCCTGGATTCTTTCAAAAGACTGAAATCTTGCCTATCTTGTCTGGGATCCATTTTTCCTAAAGTGATACTCATTGACTAGGGAAAGACAGACTGCAGTGAGGCTGGAAGGAAAGGAGACCAGGACTCCTTTGCATTGATTCCCTTGACCCAGGCCATGTGGCTTTTGCCTTAGTGGGACTGTGCAGCTGCAGCAGCAGTGATGAGATTCAGCACAAATAGAATATCATAGACTCGGGAGTTGGGCGGTAGCACAGCGGGTTAAGAGCACATGGTGCAAAGCGCAAGGACCAGCACAAGGATCCCAGTTCGAGCCCCTGGCTCCCCACCTGCAGGGGAGTCCCTTCACAGGTGGTGAAGCAGGTCTGCAGGTATCTATCTTTCTCTCCCCCTCTCTGTCTTCCCCTCCTCTTTCCATTTCTCTCTTGCCTATCCAACAATGATGACATCAAAACTACAACAATAAAACAAGGGCAAGAAAAGGGAATAAATAAATAAATAAAACATTAAAAAAAAAAAGAATATCATAGACTCAGGTGGGGAAGTGGCTAGAAAACCAAGAGGTGCTAGCACGTACATCCTCTGGTATTTGATACCTTGTTCCAGATGAGAGTTCT